>NW_014557714.1:331117-372673 GCF_001313825.1 Dinoponera quadriceps | reverse complement strand
CCCTCCCCCCCCCCTCTCTCTCGCACGTGCGCGCGCTACAAACACTAATTAGAATTTCCTCCCCGGTTCTATGAAATTCCGGCTTATGGATCTGACTACAAAGATTTAATTAACCTGTCACGCGATACGGGCCGGGCGCCGTTAAATGCGAAACGCACGGGGGGATCATCAAAGTAATTCCCACGCATTTTGTGTATCCAGCGAGCGCACGGAGGCGGCCGACACTAATTACCGCGAATACGTGCAAACGGACGGGCGATTCGAAAAGCGGATCGTCGAATTATAAACTCGCCGTCGCGACCTCGCCCCCCTCCCTCCCCCGGATCGCGCGGGAAAGAAGCGCGTTCGCGATCTTCCGGGCGATTCGCGCGCGTACGATCGCAATCGGCACGTGCGGCGGATCGAGAGACTGTACGTTCCGTAGCTCCGTGGTAATACGAAGAGAGAGAGAGAGAGAGAGGGACTCTCGGATCATCGACTGGGTTCATCCAATAATCGGTAGACCGCCGCACTACAAAGTGCACGGGGGAACATAACGAGAATCCGGAGAGAGCGAGCTGGTGCGCGGTCGAACCGTAACAGGTTCATTTCGGCTCCGTGCCGCCGGTAAATGGGCCAGGTCCATTTCGCGCAGAAGTCGACCGGACGACCTACTGAGATAAGGGTTCGGGCGACCGGACGAAGGGCGGGAGCGGAGACGCCGGAGGAGGTTGCCGAGCGAGCCGGGCCGGGGGAAGAGAGAGAGAGAGAGCCAGATGGGAAGCGGAGAATGAAGAGAGCAGAAGCGACCGGCAGGAAAAAGCTCCTTAATATTGTTGCTGCGCACGCGTGCGCGCGAGGATTAATGACGACGGTGCAGCGAAGATGACAAATTATTTTCGAGAGACGCAGTCGCGCGCTTTGAGGTAGATCGAGCGAAAGCGGGAGGGGGCGGCGGGAAGGGGACGCGCGCGAGCATCTGCTAAATCGAAACTTTCTCAACGGGATATGTCCAAGGAACCGGAAACTTGCCATCCGCCATCCCATTTAGCCGTGTTGCTCTAGCTCCGGCTCCTCCGGCCGGTTCTCACGAATGCCGAGCCAGTCAGTCAGAAAGGGGGAGAAGAAGGGAAAGCGAGAGTGCGGAAGAAACAGAGAGAGGGAGAGAGAGAGAGTCGGGGACGGACAGGCGACAGCGGAGAGAAGTTAAAGGGTCGACTGTCAGACGGTTACCTCAGTCATAACGCCCGTTTGCCTCCCACGACGAAGCTATACGCTGCTGCTGCTGCTGCTTCTTCTTCTTCGGCGGAGACGCTCTCTCGCGCCGAGGAATAACTCTTCGTAATAATGCAAAATAGCTCCGCGACTACCGTCTGCCTCTCCCTCTCTCTCTCTCTTCCTTTCCCTCGGAAAACGGGAGAGCCTCGGATATTACGTCGGTTGTACTTAGTCCGGTCCATCGTCTTATGAATTCATGCAGATGCCACTTTTATTACGCGAAACATATTCCGCGGTATCTCTTATTCCCTCCCCCGTCTCTGCCTCCCGCCGTGGTGGCGGCGAGAGACGCCGATTTGTTTATCCGACGGTGCATTAAAACGGTCAAAGTGGCAGCGTAAACCGATGCTACCTCGGCTCGCCGGTGGAAGGCTGAAACGCCCGGAAATAATAGATCGTATAACGGCATAATGGAAGGAGCGTTAGGCGAGCTTACCAGCCGTGTTTTACACTCGAGCACACGACTCGATAAAAGATCCGATTCTTCGCCGGTGTCTCGACGAACGGTCGCGCGTCCCACCGGAAATGGTGGTTCGCGAACCGGCGAGTTAATCTACGGCCGAATCGGCGATCGCCCGTTCGACGAAGTATTGTGGAGAGAGAAAACAAATTTGAGGTGCTTCAAACGTTTGATAAATATAAGATGAATCTGTAATACATATATATAAAATTACCTTTTTTTCGAAAGAAAGATAAAAAAAGAACCAAGCGCACGCGAACAATCGTTCTTTATAAATATTTTTTAAAAATTGTTTCCGAGAGAAAGTTATTATATATTAAACATTAATTCTGAGCTACGAATTTAATCTTGTATGTTCTCAAGAGAAATCATTCTCTTTCGGGAATTTCATCGGATTAACCGTTACAGTCGAGCGAGAAATTTTGTCCGCGTTGAACTCATGTCGTCGCGTAAATATGTACGGTCACGCGTGCACTTGGCTCGATATACGACCGTGCATCTTGATATTTCAGGAATTCAAATTCACTTAAAAAATTTACCACTTTTTCCAACCAGTAGATGGATTTTATCGATATTCCCTGTTCCTCCTCGTCGGGAAATATGGCAAAATCGAAGAGAATTTGCGTGAAAAAAGCTGTAATATCGCTCATCGCGCACTGAACAATTGCGCGTTGGCGCGACAAAGCGTTGCGTTAATATAATCGCCGACCAGATCGCGATCACTGAGTCATTCGCGACAACCCATCACGACAACTACATAATTCACCCGATCGAGCAAACGCTCGCTCGGACGAATCTTGCTCGTCCAACCGTTCGTTAATGCTACCACTTTTTTCCTCAGCTCAACGGAAGCAAATTTCGTCCGCACGCAGGTAGATAGCGCGAGTAACCGATTTTTTTTTTCCCGACGTTATGCCTGCGCTCCGAATTGCCGGCAAGAACTACACGATAGGAATCGCTCTTTATCCTTTCATTTTGCACTTTCAACATTCACGTTATCGCGAGATACGAGCTCGCTAGAGCTCGCTAAACGCGACCTCGTCGCGTGCGATTCCGATCTCTCTCTCTCTCTCTCTCTTATTCCCTCTGATTCTCTCTGATTCTCCGTTCCAGAGCGTCAAAGGGAACAGAGAAACATCGTCGGAGAATATTACCGGACTCGTTAACTGCATAATTACGACGGACGGGTAGGAGAGAAACAATATCTGGCCGACGGAGCTTCTGTCGGACACCCCACGAGAAAGGCCGCAATTAGCAATAAAGGACCGAGTACATGAAGGACCGGGCGCGTGTGGGTGGATCAGGTGACGTCGTAGCGTCAAGTATGGAGTTAGCCCGACTTATCGCGATGTACATACTCGTTAAACTCCTCGTACGGTCGCCGTATAGCGTCGATGTCGCGGGCGTTTGTCTCCATCCGCGTTATCTTCGTTTCTATGGGACTTATCTCCCATTTTCACGTGCTCCTCTCCTTCAGCGAGGCCGTCGTCATCGCGTCACTTGACGTTTGCACTCCCGATCTGCCGTATCGACTTCGCACACGCGATCCGAGCGCGGTCATTACCTCCCCCTTCCCTCTCCCACCACATTAGGGGAGACCGGGCTAGTTGGCTAACGAGGTAAGTTGACTAATTGATATTTTTCGGTCGTTTCCCAACAGATTACAGAGTCGGACAGGTACGGAATTCATAACCATCTCTGACATATTTGAAATCTCTGTTTCTGTAATCTGTTGTAAAATAGCATAAATAATCGATCAGCCAACTTATCTCTTTAGCCAACCAGCCCCGGTTTTCCTTATTGCGTTCGCAAATGCTTATCGTTTTCTTTGCTAAATTAATAAACATCCCGCTCGCCAATCGCGCGATTTCGCAGTAATACACTGTGGAAAATATTTTGTACTTGTGTAAAATCTGTCTCTGTTAAAGTTTTTGTGTTAAATTTTCAACGTGCCGTGTGTTAACATATTGTATTTGTGTTATCTCAATATTTTGTGTTGAGTTATTCAACACGTGTAAATGTTAAAATAACATGTTATACTCCAGTGTCGGCTGACATATTAATTTTGTGTTAATTTTCCATCTGAGATTAGCTGATGAGCGTGCTTTCGATATCCATTCGCCCGCCAGAAATTTCGTTCGCGAGAAGTCCCTCTTCTTAATCGCTCATAGTTAAAAAGCCATCGGCGCCGCGATGTTTTCGCCGGCGAAAATTCGACAGCAAATCGCTCGAGAAATCCGACGAGACAGTGATAGAGACGCACAGAAGTGGAATATCTCACGTAATATAATAACTAATTTTCTTCTTAAACATGTGGATCACCAACACGCGTCAGGTCCCGCCCTGTCCTCGATTCCGCCGTCCCCCGCCTTCCCACGTCCCGTCTCAGCCGTTCTCCAGGAAATTTTCATCCGTCACGTTAGACAAACGCGGGAGACACATGACCGAGGTATCGATGACCGAGGGCAACGCGCACGCGACTGCAATTTGTCGGCGGACGCGGGAGATATCGCGTACAACGGCGCGAAAAACGCGCCGGATCGCGGGCGGGCTCGTACGTATCGATTGCGATGTCACTCGTGGGAATAGCCGAGGATAAACTCGCGCGAATAGCGGCGGCGCGGCGCATTCGTTTTGTTTACCCTCACCCGCCACCGTTGCCGCGCGCTATTTTTTCTCTCGTTCGGAAAGAGCGTCGTTCCGGTGGCACCCACCGAAAACATCGCCGGTGTTTCTACCGCCTATGATGAGGGGGCGACGAGAGCGCGCGCGATACCCGTCGCCGCCGTCTCCGCCGCCGAGCCCGCGTTTAACATCGAAGACAAAATACCTAATATTCTCTCGGCGGTGCAAGGAAGTGGAATTTCTTGCTCGTGTGGAAGGAAACCGCTAAACCTCGTGTACTCAATAGTAGCTTAAGGCGCCCGCCTAGGTAACCTTATCGCAGCCTGGAGGTTCACCAGCGAAGCGTGAAATTTAAACCCACCTCAGCCACCGCATAATCAACATTGTAAAATCAATGGGTCGTCCCAAAAACTGCGGCCCGCGATCAATGGACGGAATAATTCAGAGTTAACGCTTTTCTCACCCCCCCCCCCGTCACCCCCTTCGATCCAACCCTGCATTTACTTGTCACGCCGGTCGCCGCACGAATGCTCGTTATTTCCTTTCTTTCGTTTCTCTCCCTTCTTCCCTCCTATTTCGTACGATTAATTGTTTAACGCGGAGTAAACTACTTGTTAGGCGGCGCGCTTAGTGATTCACCGCGCCGACGGGTCGCGTGGCAATTATTTGGAGACGTTTATCATCGACCGACGAACAAATGCGCACGGCCGGCCGGAACGGAGCCTCGTGTGCGGAACGCGATCGCGCATTAATTAGAAACTTTCCGTTTGATCGGCAAAATTCTAATCGCGCCCGGTCCGATCGTGAAACGACTTCGGCACCGCCGCTGCTGCTTCGTTAAATACAAGAGGGAAGAGGAGAAGGTAAGAGGGGGTTTTACTGAAACACGCTTCGGACTCGTCGAACGTTAATCACGCGAATTATCGTGAGAGGATTAATTACGAATTACGGCCGATGAACTCATCGATATCGAGCGTTATAAAGCACCATGATGAAAAGCGGGCGCGCGTAATTCTTCGTGAACTCTTGAAAATGACAATTGGATTGTCCGGAAAATGGCCGAGCAGCATTTCCCCTTTCTTCTTTGCCCTTCGTTCTCTCTCTCTCTCTCTCTCTCTCTCTCTCTCTCTCTTCCTCTCTCTTTTTCGTGCTCTTGCCGTTTGCGAAATGAAGGCTGTGTGTGTGTGTGTATGTGCCGCGTGCGAGCGAGCGAGCGAGCGCTCGCAAAGAAATACACATGGTTTTACCACTTTCCGAGAACAAAATTTCCGCAGACTACACATCGCCGTTGCCTGCACGTTGGCTGAAAGTAGAAACAGAGTTAACTAGTCCGCCGTAAAGTTCCATGCCCCGGACGTACCCGGCGCTTCGTGGCTTCCGACGGCGCTTTTCACCAGGCAGATTCTGACACTTGGACGTCTCTCTTCCGCGCGATTTGTTACGATCGTGAGTTTCATTGCGATTATTAAGTGCTTCCAGAAAACGACGTCCGGGTGAGCGCGCGCGCGAGCGAGCGAACGTCAATCGCACGATTCAGCGGATTCTCGCGCGGCCTGGATACGCGCCCTGAGCGGTTGGGAAATACCTCGCGTTCTCTCCGTTTCATATTTTAACCCTTTGTGCTCCGAATTATTCCCGACGTTCCTTCCCAACTCATCCGTAGAATTTTTCATTTTTCGCTTCGTTCGCCGCGCGATAATATCGCATGGTTCGCATTTGTTTCAATATTTCGGCGTTAAGGTAATGCAATAACACATTTACAATGATACACTTATATTGAGTAACAGCGTAACGGTCGCTAAATAAATGGTTCTGTAATCGCTAAAATTCGTCAGCCAATAACAGAGATATTAAGGGGGATCATGACACCACCTGATTCTCTAATGAATATAAAAATTAATAAAACTATATACGATAAATAAAATTTATACCGAGTATTAATGAACGAAAAGTTGGTTCATAAAATCGCGCATAACGAAAAGCGATGGTGGAGGTAGACTCGACGCAGGACCGCAAAAAGTTAAATGCTTCGCTCTCCCCCTCCCCCCCCACTCCTTTTTTTTACGTAATAAATTCCACGAATCTAAAACGAACTACGGGAACAATTCCGCCGGAATAACCGCACGGATCGAGCGACGAGAGTTTCGACGAGCTCATAATGTAACACCGGGGCGATCCATAAGCATCCGCGAATTCGGCGAAATATTATTACACTCGAAATGGAGATTAGCCCGCGCGGGAGTGGATACCGGGGTCGTCGCTCGAGAGGGTAATTCGAGAAATGAAGCTATAAGATTCCCACGTGTGGAATAATAGGAACCCCCGACTGCTGAGCTGCCCTGCCTTCGCGGAGCCGTTCATCAGTGGTTAAGGGTTAACTAATCCGTCGTAAAGTTCCGCCACCCGCGCGAGCATGACCCGAGCTTCCATAATTCACGAGAAGATGAGATCTGACTTCGGTCAGATCTGCATTAGTAGCATTTCATGCATGATATAATTCAATGCTGCTGCAACATTACCGCTGATTACATGCCGTATATTATACGCTTGTTGTTCTACCCCTTCTCCCCCTGCCCGACCCTCCTCCTGCTCTGTACAATTCTTGATGCCCCCGACACACACACGGCTCGTAACAAATATAATATACATCCCGCCGGGTTCCCGAACTGCGTCATTCTAACAGAGAATATTATTGCGAAATATAAATCTCATCCCACGCGTGCGCGTTGCTTTATTTTCGCTACCAATAAGATTCCCGCAAAGGAAGAAGAGATAAATCCGGACGGAGGAGGGCGAAAGTAAAGTGATATTCCCGCGATGCCATATGCAACACTCGAGAAATCTCTTCCTCCCCTTCCCTCCCCCGCCTCTCAACGGCCCCTTCTCGTTCACCGCTACCTTTTATAACGTATCCTTTTTCATTTTTATAACGCAATTCTTTTAAAACGATTCCCCGAGCAAGCTCATACAATACCGATCGGAAATAGCCCGTTATTGACCTATCGATAAATCATGAGTGCTCCTCGAGGGACCTTAAGAAGCCAAATAGTTTGTTCAGCGAACTCTGATCCGCTGTAATGCATCAAACATCATCCCACGAGGAGCGGCGCGCGCGGCTTCCGCGATATAAGGAGAGCTCCCTTTCATCCTCGGATTTATTAAATCTTATCCCGCAGTGTCCATACGATCCTCGCGATTTTGTCTCCCCACCGTTCCTCTCTTTCCCGCAAGCGCATTCATTCTCGCATCGTGACTTGGTCGCGCGGCGAGGCGGAGCGAAAGATGCGTAAGGAAAGCATATCATCGGGTACATGTTGTGTGATAGATTCTCCCTCTCTTTATTTTTATACCCGGCAGATCTCCGCGTTCCGAATGGGACGCGACTTGGAACGGGAAGACGCGCCGGCGGGTTATCTCGTCGGCCTTCTCGAGAGCGGAGGAGGCGGAAATTTGTAAACGCGCGATCGAGTATTGATTCTCCGCGGGCAAGCAAACGCACGCGAGCTCAGATACCGTCAGGATAACGAGAAAGTTCAAAAATAGGCATGCCGATCGATGCGGGTACTGAGCTGGTCCTCGGACGGAACGGGTGTATGTCCCATAACTCAAAATGATGAAAAACTACAAATTCATCTGTATTGCATTTAAAAGTGGCGGGAAAAGTTTGACGATAATTCCGAGCCCGGATCAAAAGTTGTTTTACTTTAAAGGAAGTTGTAAGGTGAAATGAGTTTAAGTAGAATCTGATAAACATCCACTGCATATACATTGAAATATTATCTGACTCATTGTTCGCGCAATTGGAAAAAGACTGACTATTCGAGGGCTAGGATAGTTGTAATTAAAGTTGACTTTTTATACGTGTTCCTTGAGATTAGCGTGTTAATTTCTGTTTTAATATCTTTTAAACTAAAAATAAAATTTTAGTGAAAAGCTATGATATTAACGACTAACATATATATACATACAGACATTATATACAAATTCAGAATCAGAATTACTGACGATTTTGTTTTGAAAATACAGCGGTATGAAGTTCATAACTTATAGTAATATTCGAAATACACATACATATGCATATATTTAGACACTTATATACCTCTTTCTATTATATTTCTATTATATATACATATAAAATTTATATCAAGTATACTATAAATGGACAAAAAGTTGGTTTATAAAATCGACTAGAACGAGAAGCGATGTGAAGTTAAACTCGACGCAGGACCTCAATTTCGTTTCAATTTAATATTTATTATTTGGATAGTGAAATAAATGTAATATAATTTTGCTTGGTAAATACTAAATTTATAAGTGACCACTTTGACGCACGGAAAATACGGCGCCAATGAGCTATAACCCTTAAAGCCAGCGAAATATTGATGTTTATCCGTTTCCTTACGTAGCCTCGTGTGTTTCACGCGCGTCGCGACTCGTTTCTCCGCGCATCCGGTCCGCACAAGCCATACGGAATACGCGGATTACTCAGCTTCCGTCGTCGACATGTGTCGTCGTCGACGTGAGGACTCCGAGTCTCCCTCCATTTCTTTCCCCCCTCCCTCCGCTGTTCAATCACGAGTCGCGACTGAGAAAGCGGGCGAATCGGCGACGAATTAACCGGAGAGCCGCCGAGGATAATCGAAACATCGAGAAACAGCGAGCTGGAGCGAGCTTCTCCCCTGCCCCCTGTGCGGGGCGTTCGATATATAACGTTGCGCGCTAATAAACGTCGCGGGCGAGCAGCACGACGCGAAAGAAGCCGAAGAAGAAGAGGACGCGGAAGAGGAGGATGAAGAGGAGCGGAGAAGTCGAGGGGAATTCCGCCGAAATGACGGTTCATTAAGGTGAGGCGACAGTTAACCGTCGGCGAGGGGGGGGAGGGGTCGATGGAGGAAGGCAGCAGGGCCTTCAAACTAAACCACCGCCAACCCCGCAACCTAATCCAATATAAATCTCCGGGTATAAAGCTGTTCCGATTAATGGCTCGACAAACCAATGTGGTGGAGAGACCCAGACTACGGCTATATAACCCAGGGACCGAGTCCCCCGAAGCGCAACCCCCGTAACGCGCTCCCTTTCCCAACACTATTCGCTCTTCGCGAGCCACTCCTACCGCCATCACCATCAGCGTCGCCACCGACACGACCACCACGATCCCCGGCTAGATTCTGAGGTAGTTCGATCGTAAGGAAGGCAGAGCGAGAGGAAGCACGTCGGGGGTTGGCGGGTGAGCGGGACCGCCGGCGGTGGCAGCGGTGGAGCACACCTACGCGCTCCCCAAGACCGCCCGCCGCCGCCAACTTTATTCCGAACTTAAGAAATGGTAGAGCTAATGAGCTTTTAAATTATTCCGTCGCGCTACGAAGAAGGGGCGTCTACATAGGGTCAAAATTGGCGAACGGGAAGGGCCGTGGAAACCCGGGGACTCGGTGAACAGCGCGCGAAGGGAGATCTCTCGCGGAGAGACAGCGAACGAAGGGTGGGTGGGACGGATGGACGGACGGACGAACGAACGCCTCGCAAAAATATCTGGCCTGACGCGACGGGGCATGGATTTACATCACCGGTTCAATTATCGGGGCGCGATTGGTTTTAATAATTAAAGCGATTTAATCCGTCAATAATTAGGTCGTGTCTCCGGCGAGTTGCGCTTAGTCGCTCGCGTGTTATCGGCCCGGCCGAGTTAACGCGTTTTTCGTTTTGCGAATTAATCGCGCCGGAGAAGCCGTGCGGGATTCACTCGCTCTCTCCTCTCTGTTCTCCTCCGTGTGAGCGACGAAGAGCGAACGAAGCTGGGGGGGAACGATATCAGGTTACAAAGAGGAAGAGAGATGAGCGCAGAAGATATAACGCAGGTGTAAAAATATTGACGTCGTTGAGGTCGTATACAGAGAAATCTCCGCGAGAGAACGGCCGGCCGCGCGGGTCGTCCGGATGACGAATCGCTCTAATAACCGTGAAAGGTAGCCAAGAAGAGCTCTCTCTCTCTCTCTCTTCGTCTTTTCTCTCAGGAGCCGTTCCACCCTTCTCGATCATTTCGCCGGACATCATCGAGATTTCCCTTCAAATATCCTGCCGTGAGTCGGCGCCGAGCGGAAGGCGGAAACGGATCAATGGCGCGAAGCTGAGGTCGCGACCGGCGGAGATCGATTTAGAAGACAAACCGTGAAGCAACTAGTCTCCCTCTCTCCCCCTCGCTTTAACTTCCCGTTTATCGATATCGGTGATAAGAGATAAGCTTGACGAACGGGGTGATATTTCTCGCGGCGACCAAGCATCATCTCAACGTCAAGCGTGTCTCGCTAACAAAGCTCTCTCGGATAGCGCCAAGTTAAAACATCGTCGCCAAGTACCGACGAAAATATTGATACAAAAGCAGATTAAGCGCGATATCGATCGCGAGGGAAACATTTCGCCCGGTGCTTTCCGGGCCAATCCTGCGAGAAACAAATCGACTCGACGAGGCAGACGGGACGATTCCGATGAAAGCGTACGGAATATTCACTGTATGCGCATATTCGGAACCGATATACTACGTGCGCTCCGAGTATCGGGGGATAAAGGTCGCTCGCCCCGGCGAATGGAAAATATTATCCCGCTACTTAGACGCACATATATGAACCCAAGCGAGTCCGGCGATCATCGTATACGTCGTCCGGAAGTCGGGCTCGCGACGAAAGCTGAGATTCCACGGGGGGTTGTTCGCCCGCGGATAAGTAGAGTACGAGCCGTCGTCTCGGCTCCGCATGAAGTCGCATTCGCTTCGAATGCAAAGGATAACAAGCGGTAGCGAGTCGAGAAAGAGAGAAAGGAAGAGAGAGAGAGAGAGTGAAGTAGAGGGAGGGAGAAAAGTGCGGCAAACGGAAAAAGAACCGCGACGTCAGGCCGGTGAGAGTGAAACGCGGAAAAATAGGAAGAGGGAGGAGGAAAAGAGAGAGGAAACGGACGCTCGCGGACGGGGATGGGGAGAAGGGGGAGGGAAGATGCAAGACGCGCGGCGGTTATATATACATCTAGCTCTGAATATTGGAATAACTCGAATGCCACTTTCCCGACGTTTGTACCCCTCGACGCCTCTATATACACGGAGATATTCGGGCGATTGCCGGGAACACGACATTCTTTACGGTTCCCCAGGTCCGTTTTTCCCCGCCTCCGGCCGGGAGGAACGGGCAAACCGCCGTGGTCCGCATGGACGGACGGTGAGGAGGTGGCGGCGACGTCGACGAGCAAAAGTGACGGTAAGGAATTCCTCACCTTTTGTCGGGGTATCAAGCCGGTGCGAATCGATGTCTCCAACTTCGTCCGCCGCCGAGATTCCGCGCGAGCCGCGGCCGCCCCTCCTCCCCCCCGGTCGTCGCTCTTTTTTCCCCCAACTCGCGCGCGCGCTTTGTCTTTATCTACGGTGGCATGAAAAGCGGCCGTAATCTCGATTCGGAGGAGCGCGCCAAGGACGAGAAGATATGCTCCGCTGATCTCCGGCGAATTCATCGCAGCCGCCGCGATCGTTGGGAAAATTGTGCCGTGCGCGAGCTAGCGTGGATGGGAGAGAATCGAATTCCGTCGGGCGCGTTTACATTTCGACGTCTATTTCGGAACATTCCGTTCGGAAAGCTTGGTGAAACGGTACCAGAGTACGCAATTACGGCGCCGGGTAAAGTCGATAAGAATCTCGATACGCTGCCGAAAAATTACCGGCGCTCTCGCAAAAATAACGTCGAATCAAAACACGCCAGCCGTGCGACGCAAAGAGCGCGATTTTCCTCTNCCCCCCCCCCCCCCTCCCCCTTCTCTCTTACTATTTTTCACAGTACGGTCAAATGTGTCCTACATTGACGTGAGCGGTAGATATTTTTTTTATAAATTTAATAGCAATATATATAATATCATGCATATATCAAACTCCGAGCGTATAATTCACCAGGTTGAAAGAAACAATAATAAATACTGGATGTTTATATAAGAAATAAAATGCGGCCTGTCTACCTCTCCGTCTATTTTTCAATGAGAGCAAGAATATAAAATTCGTTTGGTAAATTAACGCGCGTTTAATAATCTGAAAACGCGTCGAGCACGTCCGCTTTAATTAGTATAAGAATATTAGCATATTCCCGTCGTAATAAGTTTTGTTCTGGCTTTTTGTTACCGCGGATAATGCAATAGTGCCTTTTGAGGCGTCGCCGCCTGCTGCGCCAGCGGTGCGTAATTACATATTCGTACATGAAAAAAGGAAACTGCCATGGTAACTGCACCGTTAATGTTCTCGCTGAGAAAAATTATTAAAACGAAGTAAGGATGAGAATATGCGAAAATTAGGAGCGGAAGCCAAGAGTGAAATAGCAACGCAAATACACGCGTACATATATCCGTATCTCGCATCCATTGTACTCGTCTGTCGCCTTTTATTCGTTTTTGCGTCTTTTTTCATTTTTTTTTGTGCCAAAAACACTTCGTCCCACACCCCGGTTTATTCGCGGAATAAAGTTCTTATTGAATGCGTTACGCGGTATTGATGTCGGGCTCTCCCTCTATGCAATCCTCCCCCAAAGTCCTTTTTCATTGTCTGAGCCGGTGGATGCAATTTTTAACTCGTTAGAACTTATTGTTCCGAAACTTGTACAGCCCGGGATTTGATGCACCATGTTAAACGACATATTGGACCGCGAGCGGAATGCGGAGATAATTTTTAATAATTGGCAGCTTTGTGAAAATAATACGCTTTAACCTACATTGCTCGTATCATCAAATTGGGATCTCTTAAATGAAGTTGTATATGCGTGTCGATTATTCCGACACCCCGGATTTAATTTCACTCTCACGAACGCTATATATGTTCTTCGCGTTATTTTATTTAACAAATTCTCTTTCTTTTTTTATATTCTGGCACATCTCTACGTATTTTTATTTGTTGCATTTTGTACTTATAATTTTCATTTTCTTTTCACTCTTATAGTCACTAGAGGTACGCGAACTATGCGGATTCTCACCTGATTTCCGAATCCGAGTAATTCGAAAATCTTGAATTTATTATCGAATATTACATCGCGATGACAACTGACATTACTATTAAAGACAGCCTTATGGGAATTGGCATGACTTGAAAAATTTGCTGTACATTAAGATCCTCCTCAAAAATATTAGAAGCAGTAACTCAAATCGTCAGCAGCAAAAATATGATTAAAAATACTGCTATTTTTGCAATTTTAAATATATTTTCATGATATCAAAATTCGTGATATAAATTTCATAGATACAGCACTTTAGTACCTAATTTCATCCTTATAATGCGATATGTATTCATATTCTTTCAGCTCTTAAAGAGCGAAGCCCTAAAGCTGAAATAAATGCGCTTATCTATCTATCTCTCTCTCGGAGTGAAAGCGGATCGAATGTATCGCGACTTATTTCCAAGTCGCATCGTCGATCGGCACATATATTCGCGGTCCCGTNGGGGGGGGGGGGGGGTTCGCGCTCGCGCGAAGTTCCAGCGGATTAAAGGGAGACGAGACTTAAGTCGCCCCCGCGCCGGGGAAGTCTCGCGACTACGACGGGGATGACGTTCGCGATTTATCGCGCAACTCGCGGAAAAGGGAGCGAAATATAAAACTGCGGAGCGCGCTCGAGTCCGAGATAAGTTACTGTCACCGCTGCTCTTCGCAGCGGAACGATTTATACCGGCGATTTGTCCGCGAAATTCCATATTCCAACTATCGACAGCTTCCTCTTAGGATATTCCGTATTCTCACATCGAATACTACTTCCGGTCCCGCGTTCTCCGTTCGGCCTCACGTCCACCGGACTGTGACTCCTCGTCGTCGTTCGCCGAGCCAGCGGTGCGCGAAGTCCGCGGTTGACCTCACCTTCCGCCGAAAGTCTCGGCCGTAATACGCGAATTCGACGCGATTATTCATAGTCGGAGACAGATAATCGATATGACGTCAGGTAGACGGGTGGCGGTCGGTGCGAGGTCTCCCCGACCGACGACGTCGCGTCGGGATTCCAACGTCGGAACGTATGAAAATCGATAATCGTCGAACAGGTGCGGCTAGACGGGAGCGCCGCGCCGACGTTTGAATTATTCTCACCGACGGCGGCGGCGGCGGATGATCGACGTTTGACGCGGTTCGAAAAGCGGCCATTGTTTCCGATATGCGCCCGCCGTTTGATTAAGGTTACAGCACGTGTCGCGGCGACGCGCGCGCTGCGGATCGAAGTCCGCCGTCCGATCATTTCGGAGAGTCCAGCGGCTAATTAAAAGAAGGGAGAAAAAGAGAGCGGGAGAGAGTGAGAGAAAAAAGGAGTGCGACGCGCTCGTGAAAATGCACGCGGACACGGAGAGAATTTTATGGTGGAAATTACCGCAGAATTTTGTACCCGAGGAACATATCGACGTTCTGCCCTAATTTCTTATCCTTCCGTTTCGCGTGTGCTGCGTACATTTTAGGAACTGAAATCTACACTCCGAGAGGAAAAATATCTAAAACAGAAAGAAATTTATTTATTCGGACGGGGGATGTGCTAGTATTACTAATAATATATTTACTCATATTAAAAATTAGATATTTTTACACATAAAAACATTTTTCTTTCAAATAAAAAAACATACATTTTCTTAAAACCACAGCTTTTCACGAAAACAATTGTTTATTCTATTTAAATAAAAGGATTGAGAGAGAGATTTAAGTAAATACATTTCTCACTTCTGTATTATCACACAGACACCCACTGAATAAGTTAACATTCTTCATTTTTTAGATATTTTTTTCGATCAGCTTACAATCGACTATGTTCCATAGCGAGATAAACCGTACTGAAAATCTCTCCGTGCGCTGCTAGAAAGCACAGTAAAATTGCAGAAAGCTGTGTACGAAAAAAGCTGTAAAATTCTCTCCGCGGCGGATCGACGTCGGAATTTCGACGGCGCTTTTTGTCATGACGTGTCGCGTCCGGCTCGCTGCCCGTCCGTCGGCCGCGAATCTACAAACGCACGCGAAGAAACAAGGCGGAATTAACTCCTCGGAGCGAAGCGGAATTTCTTCGCTCCGCTCTGTATGACGGGGCCGAGGCTACATGACGCGCCATTGTCGGCGAGACTGTAATTCATTCCGGCAGAAAGAGCAATTAAATATTGTCGGATGGTAGGCTGCCATATTTCAGTTCGGCTTGACAAACGTTTTCCGCCGCGCGAGCACAAGGAGCGAGCGAGCGGAGGAAGCCGGAGTTTCTTGCATTTGTCAAGATTGCGAGCGTTCATTCGTCTTGTTGTTTGCCATGCCGGTTTGTCGTCACGTCGGCTGGAAACGCCGACGAGATGCTGTTTTATTATCAGGCCCGCAAAAACGCCGGTGTAACGAGCCGGCATGCGAATCGCGATGGGAGCCACTCGAAATGAAAATTAGACCGTGTCCGACGGGATCGTAAATCAGCGGTAACCCGCGCGACGATGCAGCGGTTGAGTGGGAATACAATCGCGCCTCGAGTCCCGAAATTTAGAATCCACCTAGATAACCCGAGTCGGACTTTTGGAACCTTTTGGTTCCTACGTTAACCTCTACGAATTCCGTCCAAGTTGAAGGATTACATTACACAGGCTATTATCTTACACGCAAATGTTCACTTAAGATAAAAGTACCAATGCCTGCGCAAATATTTGGCTCCGGACGTTCCTACAGTTTCGATCCCCAAATAGGAATATTTAAATCTTTAACTTAGAATATATTAAATACTCAATTTAGAATATATGAAATATTTAATATATATATATGTATATTATTCTAGTTGAAAATTTAAACATTCGCAGTTAAAAACCAGAACATTAAGAATGTCCAGAGTTAGGTATTGAGTACGGCATTGGTACTTTTCCTTATTGTCGTTTTCTCAGTACTGAGAATCATTGATTTAAGAATTATTTAATTTTCGATATTATCTAGATATTCTATCTGCGTTTAATTTTAATTCCTTATGTCGACGAAAAATTTATTAATTATGTAACTCACTCTACTACGGCAGGCAAATATGAAATAATTAATGTGGACTAATAATGTGATTATTGGCTAATACACCTTCGTTATTTCTAATCATGATGTTATTATTTTGTTCCTGATGTTAGAACTCTGGATGAGGTTTATAAATTAATAAGAAAGTTAATGGGAAGGAATTATAAGAGCAAAGTAGATAATATTAATTAGGATTTAAATTTGAATTCGATATAAGGCTAAACACAAAAGTAAAGAAAAGCATTAATAGATTCAAGATGAAAGTCACGATCTATAAAGCGTTATTATTAGAGAAACAAATATCAGTATTTGTGAAACTCACAGGTCGATATTCGTAATTGTAAAATATTTATGATCTTTAATCGAAAGTGTAATTAATTGGAAAATTACATCCCTACATGTGGACTGTTACTTCGCTGTTTGAATCGATATCTCTTGTATGAAATGAATACAGATTGGCGAATAATCAGAGCATGAAATTACAATTACGATTATTTATCAAATAATATGCAAACAAATTGTAAATGCCGGTCTTAGAATAGATTCTAAATTTCAATTCGTATATCTCCTGATTCTCAATAAATTCGTCAAACGTTCATTAAAATCAGAAACATTCTGCATAATAAATAATTTCACATATCTGGAAATATATCGCTGCTCGCATCTCGACCCGTATTCTGCGTCTCTCGTCCTGGCTTTCCGATTCAGCTCTTGGTTGCTCCGTGGTTCCGAACATCCACTGGACACTCGGGTACGATTTGATCGGAGAAACCGCGTGTTAACTAACACGGCGCCGACGAGAGCTCGATTGAATATTTCAATAGCCGACGAAATAGTTCAATCAATTAACGGGAATAGTAAATGCCGTACCAACATATGCGCTTCGCGTACTCGAGGTATGTGTTCGTCGGTTCGAGACGTGAGACCTGGTCGTGGACAAATATACAGAGAGAACCAAAACAATCGGCAAAAATGGCAACGTCACCGTGCGCAATCCGTCCTCGTTCGAAACTCAGCGGTCGAAAGAGGACAGCAACCAATGCTTTAAAAATATTTTAGATCTAGGTTGTCAGAACCTAGGTCCGAAGGTTGATAAAATTATCCGGACGACTATAGGATACGTATCGAAAATAAAAATTTGACGACGGTCGATCGTCAGTTAACGATCATTAATAAACACTGCGTTTCCGATCGAATCGTACTATTTTTGCGTAGAGCCATTAAGTGTCTGGCTACGATGACAACCAAGAGTTGACTCCAAAACGGAATACAGGACGCATACAGAGGAGATTTCTTTGGATTTAACAAAATTTCTTCAATTGAAACAAATTTATCTTTTGGAATAGAGCAAACAAACGAATGTATGATTGAACAAATAGGATTATTTGGTTTCTCAAACGATAAATATCTCTTTATATCAAACAATATATTTCTTTTGTATTTTTAAATATTACAATGGTTGTCACGAGCAATAAATTATTTGAAAGAAGTAACGTTATGTTAGAAAAATATAAAAGAGCCTCTTTGCTTCAATGTGAAATAATATTGAATATAAAATGAAATAAATATTTTTTATTTATTTCATTGTATATATAATATTATTAATAAAATAATAAAAATAAAATATTATTTACTCTAAATAATATTTTATTACTGTTTCCTATAAAACAATATGGTTTACTCTAATGAAACAACATTTTATTCAAACATGAAATGATGCTTGATATCAAATTATGTTGTTTATATTAACAAACCCAAGTTAAATAAACATGTATATAAAATCCAAAGAAAAATTTTCTTTCGCGCAGGATGTGCGGCAGTCGAACGAGACTTACAACCACCCCTTCTCTTCATTTTTATCTCTCTTCAATCTTTAATTAACTATTGAGAAAATATTGGGCAAACATTAAATAATTCTCCAAGTTCTTCCTGAAGAACATCTCATACGAAATCTCAATACGAAAAAAATGGCACTAAACAACCAAATATCTTTCTTTGACTAAATAACTATTTGCATCATCAAATATGAACAATAACCTGTACAATATTATATCTCGAAATTCTCTGTGGATCCTTCAATTCGCAAGCTTGATATCAAGCCGAAATTTCGATTCGCGGGACGTTCTTGCAGAACGACTTCCGTCTTTCGCGCTGACATCAGCGTCAACGTCGTATTGTACGTTACGTCGCGACAGAAATGACATAATCAATGCCTCGGAGACAGTTGCGCTCACCACGTCCGGTAATTCGTGACGTGCAACCGTCATCTAATCGATAAACTCTAAGACGATGCTCGTAAATGACAATTAATTGTCTTCGTCGCCGATCACCGCCACGGGCTCTGGCGAAATTAATCGACGCGCCCATACTTTACGTCCGCTCCGTGCACGATCGCCGGCGCGAGACAGCGTCTCCGGAAATGCAACGCGACGGGCGAGCGATCGCATCGTTTTCCAACACGACAGGCACGACGTGTATTGTATCGAGAAAGGGTCCCTCTCCCTCACGAGCGAACACGTCGAGACGCGAGAATCATTCGTATCGCTAATAACAGTTATCGAACACCCTCGTTCGCGTTATCCCCGCGCGGGGACGGCGAGCCGGACGATTCGAAAAGTGCAGACGTCGCTCACGCATTATCGTGACGCCGACGTGCCGGTGGCAGGCGGGGACGACATCTTCGATGTGCACGCGATTGCGTATCACTTCGTGTTTCGTGTGTGCACAGCGAAAATAGCCGGCGACTTTCTGCCTTCGCGACGCGCCCTCGCGCACGCAACGCGTCGGCCGTACGCGTGGCGTTGCACACGCAAATGTACAGCAAATGTAATAACGTAATGCCAAAAATCGGGGGAGAAGCCGGTCTGAGCGACGGTGGTCAATGAGGGGATCGATCATCGGTGAGAATCGCGACGATTTGCTCGCCCGAGGGAGGGAGACGAATGATGTTGCGTGACTTCTTCCCTTGTCGGCGATTATCGCCTTATGAGGAAATATTTGTTCGATAACAGTCTCTGCAATGTTGTTCGTTATTAACTCGTGAACTCACAGTATCACAGTGTTTCTTTATTATTGATACGAAATTCATTGTCAAAATTGGAAACTTTTTCTTTCGAGGCCGATATATATCTTATTTACGGGGAAATTGGATGTAAATGGTTAAAAATTCGATCAACTGCTGCGAACAATTCACTCTAGTGTTGAAATATCTCATTTGCGGGCACAGATCTATCGACCAAAATTGTTTTGATGTTCTTTACATGCATACGAACTTTGCCGGTCTAATTTCGGGACATTCTGTACGAAGATAAATTTATATGGATTTATGTACTTTTTAATTTCGTCGAGTGAAATGCCACACAAAAATTAAAATGACAGTCCATAGTCCCTCAAATTTAAGGGGCACTTTTTACTATCGTATTAGATAAATTCTCCATTCTCCGAGAGAGAATTCAAGCAAATATTTTTATTTAATATTACAAGGACTACGTAAAGACAGGCTTACAGATGTATGTATTTTTAAAATTCCTCCTAACAAAATTCCATCCGAAAAGAAGAGTGAGCGTAGAGTCGCTCAAATTCGAGTGATTTTCACTTATACACGGCATCTTCTCTATTCCGAATTGTCAAGTGAATAATTTTATTCAATACTATAAACGTTACATAAAAACAGATTTGCATATATATGTTCTCTCTAGATTTCTTGGAGTAAAATTTTACTGGAAAAGCAGATTGATAGCAGAGCGTCATATTCAAGTAATTTATCACCTACATGAAGCGAATTTTCCATTCTGAATCGTCGGGTGAACATTTTTATTCGAAACTGAAAAGTGAATTTAATACAATACACCGTCTCGAAAGAAGAAATTTATTTATTCTAACCGCTTGAAATATTCATCTGTAAAGATTAAAAATCTCTCCTCAACGTCAGTCAGTCAAACATTCACCCTCGCGATTCCGAGTGACATTTCACTCGAAGAAACTTAAAGAACACAAAAAGGATTCGTCCCACAAGCCAAGGAAGCTCTGGAAAAAATCATCCGACATCGGGGCAAAAATTCCGCCGCGTGATCGTCAAAATATCAAACGTTCCTCTCCGCCGTCCGCTCCCTCCATTTACACTCACCGGAAACGTCAGCGGCGCGACGCACTCGCCGGAAAGCTTTCATGCAACTCCGGATTCGCCTTTTTCACGCGACACACCCGACGTTGGTTTTATAACAAGACCGATCCCGAGACCGTATATTACGTACGTACGCGAGCGCACGCATTGTCCGCGCGTCGTTTGCGCGACGCACACAGCCGTCAAGTAACGCAACTTCCGCGCGATAATTATAATTAGACGCGATACGCCGGCGGGTCGCAACGAATCGCGCATTGTACTCGCCGCGATTCAAAGGGTTAACGGGGCGGCAGGCAGGCGGGCAACTAACTGGCTGAAGCTACGCGCGCGTACGATATAAAGTGCGACATTCCAGATGTATTCTCGATTGCACAATCAACGCCTCGCTCTCTCGCTCGCTCCGCACGCCCCCGTGCATCGGCGGAAATTATCTCCCACGGGAAGGTAGTAATTACAAGTTTCTGCTTTGATAGGACGCATTGTGCCCGCGCGCGGTACACACCGCGCGCTGCGCGTTGTCACTATAATTATTACTAAACAACGCGCGGCGTGCCCCGTTACTACCGTCGCCGGCATGCGACGGGGGCTGTGGGGCAACAATGGCGCGCGTCAAAGCGATGTCAAAATATTAGCTGGCAGTTGCGTTTGAGCGCAATGATCACCTATGCGCCGGAAACGGGCCGCGCGCTGCGAATTGCGACGGTCGCTCGCGTCAGAGCGGTCACAGCGGGAAAATTAATTGGGAAAATACGCGGTTCACGTCGGCCTCGCCCACGCTCCACGATAATGCGATATTTCGATAAATCGGACGCGCGGTCAACGCGGACGGGGGTTGAAGAGCGCGCGCGCCGGCTACACCGAGAGAAGTCGACTTGTCGAGACCGAAATCGACGCGCGCAATAGATAAACTCTATCGTCCGCTCGTTTTTGCTCGCTCGTCCGCGCGGCAACGTCACCGGGCAAAATAACCCGGGCAAATTGGTTAATTGATTAATCCGCTCGGCAGGTTGACCGGTTAACCGCGCAACGCCAAACATATCGAGCCGCTCGCACGGACGACTAATTGTGAGCTAAGCTACCAGCAGCAGAGGGGGAGGGAGAGAATAGCGGGGCGAAGTTTCGGCTTGAAATTTGGCGCGCGCGTACCACTCGCATCGTGTGCTGCGCGCGTGTACACACGATGCCGGGGAGAGAACGACGGTGTTATTATCGTTAACCGACGTGCCTGCGCAGTTGTAATCTGTCAGTGCGTTGCAGCTGACGCGTGGATATGACGAATTCCTCGTGCGCGCGCGAGCAAGCCGGCGGCCGAGCTGGTTCGGACGATCTCTCCGGCCTGGAGTGGCAGCCGAGCTAAATTTCGGCCCGCGTCCGATCCGTGCCCTGTGCAATTAAAAACTCGACGCGCGGTACAGCGTTACTGTAAAGCCCGGTGTCGTGCGCGTTTTGTTTCTTTTTTCCCACTAATGCACAGCCCGACCAACTCGACCGCTGCTGCTCTTCGCGCGCCTCTCGATTTCCATGCATTCTTAAATAGCCCGCGCTGAGTCGGGGAATCAAGATCGTCTCGTCGCGTTTGTATTCACGGACCGACGTAGTGGCTTTAACAAATGAAGTTTCTCCGTTTCGGAGACCATCACATTTTATAATTCTGCGTTTACCGTGAAATTTTGCAGTTTTATTTTAAGAAGACTTTTAGATACTTTTAAACACAATATATTTACCATAAAATTCAATGCGATTGAATTCATTGATATTTATTATTAAATCTCATATGTCTATCTTTAGATTTTGTGTATTTACTCTTAAATTTCATTTCTTCTTCCAATTTTTATTTTCTACAATAAATATCCTATATCGTCCTATATTATATTATATTCTAGTGAGTATAATACGATACAATACGCTACGATATGATATGACGTAAAGCTGTCAAAATGACAGATTAGCCGAATAATCAACAGTCACAATGTACACTCGTATTCAGACGCGACGCGAACGATTAGAAAGAGCGGTGGCTTTCGCCTGGTAATGTGTCGAAGCTTTATTGAAGCTTACTGCCCATTGTGCTCTAGAAGGGTATAACTTCATGTGTTAAGGCTATTATGCCAGGCTGTGTGTGCTATTCTATAAAGCGAAGCGTCAGCTCGTTACGTGTTTCGAGGTTACGTTTAATCGCGTTAATGACGGTTACAAAAGATAACGCGACGAAACGAAGGCTGACGAGGCCGAACGATTCGGAACGTTCGAGTCTATTAAAATACACACACACATACACACATGTACACGCACGCACGCACGACACATTCACACCCTGCAATGCGATACCGATAATGCGAAAGTTTAAACTCGTTTCGTCCGGCGATTCATACACCGCCGGGGAATACATAGCCGGGGCTCGCGACGTCGGTATCACGCGCGTGTCATAACCGCGAACAAGCATCGAATTGGCGGTGTTATAATTACCGTTAAACAACCCGCTTCACGTGGTTGTAAACCGTACACGGGCGTCGCAGCTGTCGCAGCGAACCGACGATTCCGCACCTGCGGGCAAAGCCTGCGCCCGCTCACGCTCGCGTCAAAGCCCCGGTGAAGTATTACCCTGTGCATTCGAGTGCAATGATTACCGATGCAACGGAGTGAGACGGCTCCTCTTTCCCTGCCCCCTCACCCCTCTCTCTCTCTCTCCGCTTTGGAAAATTTTGACAGAGTGCCGCCGACACCGCCGCGGATGCCGGGTAAAAGCGCCGGAAAAATGGATAGTGATGGAGAGAGACCGTTACGGGGCGCGTATAAATTCAGTTTGCCGCGCGCGAACTGAATTTCATCATATTAAAGTTTCGCGCGACGACGATGACGACGACGACCAGAATGGGTGTCACACGTAGATATTTTTCGTGCGGATCAGAGAAAGAGAGAGAAAGGGAGAGGGAGAAAAAATGTTAGCTCGTAGCCGCCGTTTCGAATCCGCGATTTATCCAGTTGAACAACTCTAATTTACCTTGTTTTCTCGCTACACGTGCACGGCGTCGAAAGCGTGTATTATTGACAGGTGGACGTTATCGAGCGACGCGCGACGTTTTTAGAACTTATACGCGTCCGTAACGTATCGCGGACTAACAGAATGTGCTGAGCGTCCGCGCTGAAAATCCCACCAAATTGGATCCTATTAATTCGCGCTCGCGTCGAGTACACTTATTAAGGTATTTTTGAATGGATAAAACAAAAAGGCAGGAAGAGAGAGAGACAGAGATCGTTCGGTGAATTCGCGTTCAATGAAGCGACGGAGATTCGCGGTGAATTGCCGCGGAATCGTTCGGGGAAAAAGGTGAAAAAAGATGAACCAAGCTGTTAAATTCAGACGTCGTTTAACGGCGCATATCACGAAGCCGGGCTATATCGAGTCAAAAGATAGACAAATGGCGAGCAACCGTTCTCTCCGAGCGCTCGACAATTATCACTGAGAAATGTTGATTACCCTATTGAAACGGGTTAACGCTGAGTATTGCTCGGCGAGCTCGGAATATTTATTATCTCCCTGAGAAGTTTCTTTCCCAGACGCGGATCGTCGCATTTTCAACGAGAACGAAAGGAAGAAAGTGAGGGGGAGAAGCATTATTTATTGCGCGCTTCTCGGGATGAGATTCTCCCACAACGTCAGTCGACAATAGTTACATAGTAGAAAATACCGATGGAATAAAAATTAATGCAAGTGTGACAGGAAAAGAAAGTAAGTAAAAATAAAAATAATGTAAAATGAAAGCGATAAATCAAAATGAAATGAGAGTGATAGTCCTAACAGATCTATAACAAGCGGATATCGGGTCAAAGTACGCAATGCGCTACACCAAAAACAATTTACGTAAGCGTGTATAAGAAGGCAGAAATATGAAATTAACCAAGCAATAACACTCCTACCTCGAAGTATACCAGAGAGGGGCCTGCAGTTTGTGCTCAAAAAGAAAGAAGGGAATAAGGAGAGAAAACAGAAAACAGTGAATCAACTTACTATATCTAAGCCATTATGAGCAGCAGCCGCGTTCATGTAAATAAACAGACTTTTAAACGTCTATAGAGAACCGGATATTGTCCGACAGACCATTCCACAATACAATGAAGCGGCTGAGATCCTAAATGATCGTTTGTATCGCTTAGGGTCGGTTTCACAATCTCCGATTAACTTAATTGCCCGATTAAGTGTCAACCGTAATTGGCTATTTCTAGTCAATTCTGCCTGACGACAAATGCGATTGGTCAATTCCAGTGGAGTAATCAGCCAATTAAGTTAATCGGGGGTTGTGAAACTGACATTGAAAGATACATAGCAGACCCGAATGAACTCTTCTAGTACACCTGTTGGAGACGATAGCGTAAAAGATAAAGTTACTTTAAATAAGGCCGGAACGTCGCGAGCCTAAAATCTTATAGAGAGAGAGAGAGAGAGAGAGAGAGACTGCGCGCCTGAGTATTGATCGTCAAGTTTACCGTAAAAGTGTATAACAGCGCGCGGCCAATGTTAAATTCCCCCGGCGTAATCCGCAAAAGTTACGACATCACGAACACTCGATTAACGTGATCGCATTCTGCATTCGTGTCCCGCGTCTATTAATTCTTTGTAATCGACCTCGGACAGATGCCGAAACGTGACGTGCGTTGCTCGACGATATAAAACGTCCCGGAAACGCAACAACGTTCCGCCGATATCGGGAGGCGCGTCTGTCCTACTCTCATTTCGTCGCGAGCTCCTCCCCCCCGCCCCTCTCTCTCTCTCTCTCTCTCTCTCTCTCCCTCGACTATTGCACGGAATCGATAATTGGAACGTGTCCGTGCGAGCTCCGGGTCTCGAAACGGATCGATATCGCTTCACCGAGTCGGTTAGGCCGCTGCGAGTCTTGCGAGTCGCTCGGGCCGAAGTTAAGTTCGCGGGTAGAGGCGAAAGCTCCGGCCTACACGTCACCGGCGAACAATTTCATCTCCTTCGACGGGGATGCGCCGGGAATCTCGGATGGTGTGAGGGAAGATTAGCGCCGGCAAAAGGCGACGGAGGGTGTCGCGGAACGACGGGCGGGGAGAGGAGACCGGTCGGCGCGCTAAGTAGCGTTTAATTGAACGCCCGATTCGAGTTCGTTAGCGCACAGCGCCGGCAGTTATAACGTCGCGGGGCGGTACCGAGTTAACTATTAGTAAGAGTTTAATTATAATTACCGAGAGGTATAACGCAATATCGACGGACTTATCGATCCCTGGAGCAAACATTTGCGGTTGACATCCGCGAAGACGCCGATGTTTTCTAGACGTGGCGAAAATGCGTGCGAGCAAGAGAGAGAGAGAGAGACAAATGAGTACGCGATCAACTTTGAAAGATAACCAGATGAAACAATTTGCAAAGAGAGATTCGTCCTCAAAAGGGAATCCGTGCGTTGCCGGTACCTTTGAAGAAG
This sequence comes from Dinoponera quadriceps, assembly GCF_001313825.1. Classification (NCBI taxonomy): domain Eukaryota; kingdom Metazoa; phylum Arthropoda; class Insecta; order Hymenoptera; family Formicidae; genus Dinoponera; species Dinoponera quadriceps. The sequence goes on along the minus strand of NW_014557714.1, from coordinate 346,771 downwards.
GAAATCGCGGACAAGAAGAAGAAGAAGAAGGTGGACGTGTACGTCGCTCGCAGATAAAAGTCGCCCAGACGAGATTATCTCGGCTGATTGCCAATGACAAGTTGTATTTAATTTACATTTTTGCGACGCCATGCCGGTTATTAAAGAATCCCGCCTATCGCACGACCGATGAAGTCGTTCGATATCCGCGCGCGAGCGAGATGTCTGCCACTCCGGATCGGGACTAATTAACGGGCCGAGTGTGCGAGCGCATGCAATAATCGTTATGTAAAACGGATTTGCGCGCGCGCGACGGTAAAAACTGAACGGTTGCGTCTTCGTCTTTTCGCGCAAAAATGCATCAATCGAGCGAAATTCCGTGTGTCCAAGTGTCCAAAGTGTGTCATGTTGATGGAGAAGTCAACCTTGACGTTATTAACGACGATCTCAGATAGAGTGTCCTGATGACATTAGTGAATCTCTGGCAATTCCAAAAAAAAGAAAAAGAAGAGAAAGAAACAGAGAGAAAGAGAGAGAGAGAGAGAGGAAGAGACATAAAGAAGGAGAGAGGAAAAGGGAAAGGAGGAAAGAGTGCGAAACAAACGATCCAATTCCGGCGCCTCTAAAGATCGCCTTTAATCTTCGCGATCTGCAGCCTCCGAGTGTCACATGCGAGTCCGCAAGTGACGAGAAGAAAATGAACAATATTTCCCCGTTTCTGCGAGGAACGTTCGCGACGTTCTCTCTCTCTCTCTCTCTCTCTTCGACAGCGAACGGATTTCAGACACCTCCGACGGATGGCTTTTAGAAAATCACGACCCAAGAGATCGTATGAGAACGCGCGCGCGTTGTGCAGTCGCGGCAGATGAAAGGAACAAAGAGGGACGAGCCGGACGACCGAGTCACGAGGAATAATAAAGAGCGCGGAACGAAATGTATGAGAAAAAGAGAGAGAGAGAGAGAGAGAAATCAAGTCGGGTGCCGCCAGGGCGAAACGGAGACGGCGGCGCGGCGCCGGCTGTTTAAATCACGATTTTTCCGGCCGCGCTGTCACTCGCAGGCACCGCCGATATACCGATCGATGTTCAACAAGGCCACTTGCGCAAGAATCAGCCGTGCTCGGCGTGACAATCAGGCCGTTATCGGACGCGATTAGTCTCTCGTCGCCGTCTTCTTCTCCCCCTCCCCGCGCGCGAATTATTCTTACCTCCGCGGGACGTCACTTCCCGCTTACTTCGCACTCTATGTACATATTCTCGTCCGGTGACGAAGGAGGGGGGAGGGTTACCAACGTATTCTCCTTTTCCTTTCTTTCCGCAAGGAGAATCACAGGATTACGAAGCCGTCAAGGACGAAATAAGCCGCCTACGTATCTGTATTACGAGAGGGAGAAATACGGAGGAAAAAAGCGACAGATTACGAGAAAGGTTGAGCCACTTCGCTTAAGCCGGTATTAAGCGCATAAATAACGCAATAAAGGGAGACGCGCGGGAGGAAAATAAACAAGGAGGAAAGGGTGAAAGGCGGGGAGGAGGACGCGCCATGCTCCACCCTTTATAGTTAACGTACCGTAACTGCACAGCGCGCGCCACCACATGGTAATGGATTAACTTTAAAAAGAGATTCCAGCGCGTTGTGTTTAAGTCGCGTTCGTTCGCGCGAGAGAAAGAGAGAGAGACGAGAGAGCGTGACTTTTATTTTAGGAGCCGGCAAGACGTACCCGGCAATTAGTGGATTAAAGCGGTTCGTTCCCATTTCCAGGAAATCCCGCGCGGATATAATGTATATTAGTCTCGTATTTACCAGAATCCCAGGGAACAACGATTCAATCGACGGTAAGTAAATGAAAGAGTGAAGGAGTGAGTGAGTGAGTGAGTGAGACAGAGGATGAACGAGAGAGGGAAAGAAGAGAGAGAGAGCGAAGGAGAGGAGACAATTGGCCGAATCCCGATTGATCCTCCGCGAGATACTCGGGGTACGCGCGAATCGGGTTAAAAACGAGAGAGCAGGTAAAAGCGGAAATCCATCTCTTAAAACTTTCAACTCGTAGCTCCGGCTTGCGTCCGGATTCTCCCCCTCGAGCTCTCTCGCTGGACGAACGCGACACGTTCCGCACCGCCGGCGTCTCGATTTTTTGCTCTCGCTCGCGCACGAGCGAGAGAGAGAGAGAGAGAGAGAGAGAGAAGGAAAGAAAGAAGCAAAGACAGGGGGCGACCATTCGTGTTAATTCAACGCAATCGCACATCCTCTGCGAGTTAACTGCGATGCGCCGCGATTTACGAGATTTTCGATCGAGACAGAAACGCGCGGCGCCCTCCGGAGATCGACAAACGAGTAGGGATTATGTTCTTTCTTCGTGGCCACGCACGCACCGTGATATATCGCTCCAACAGCCGCTGTGCCGGAGGAGCTTCCTCGCGGCGCGCGCCTAGAGAGAGCTTCGTTAGCGATTGAAGTATCAGCAGGCAGACAGACAACGTCCGCGTTCGCGTATTGTATTATTCACTCGCGTCCCAATCCGGACGTTGCCCCGAGCCATCGCCGAGCCGGGAACATCGTATCGGGCCGTTTAGCTCGGGTAACCGCGAATCGATATCTGGTTTAATATCCGACCTGCTCTTCGGTGGCAAAAAAACTCCACGAATTCTGCTGTGATCGCGCTCAGACGACCACGAACGAAGACGACGAATTCCAGCCGTCAGGGCGAAGAAGAGACTACAGTTTTGAAGTTCCCGGAAAAAAATCCGTCTCATCCCCATTTTTCCGTAGATTTTTCTGGTCGCGTACCTTCTTCGTGGGGAAAAAGTAAATGTCGTAAGTTTTAATCGAACACACGTGAATTTTTTTGAACGAATTTTTGTACTCTCGGAATAGAAACCGAAGAAATCCGCGGAAAATTTTAAAAGAAAACGTTGTTTTTCGAAATTTTAAAACCATAGGAGAAACAGAGGGAGAGGGAGGGAGGAAGGAGGGGGAAGAGAGCGCGAAATCTACGTGTCATATCGCGCGTTCCACGCGAGCACGCGAGCATACGGCGGATTAAGAAATAAATTGCCGTCCGAATACGGAAGCGGGTCCCCTCCCCGAGAGATTAATTGTCCCGCGAAAGAACACTTAGGCGTTCATAGAGCGCGCGTGGCAATTAAGAGCGAGTTAATTTCGTTAAGCGACAGTCGAGGAGTGTACTCGAGAGTGCGAACGGATAAGCTTTTTCACTCGTTCGCGCGCGCTCGATGATCATGAAGAGAAACGTTAGCTTCTCAGACCTGTAAGATCGGTCATGTACTCCGAGTCGAAATTTTAGACCTATCATCGACCCGAATTTTCTAACATCTATAGGTTCTAGAGGACTAACGTAGGTTTATAATTTATATTTATACTTTAGTCCTACTTAACACCTTTAAATGGCAAAAAACGCACAAAATACCGCATGTAGGTTCTAAAAAGAACCTCAGCCTCGTTAAACCTTTCGGGTCTTCTGAACGTAACTTGTTTCTCTAATCTTATTAAGATAATATATTCATCATTGGTTATTCAAGGAGACGATTTTATATTTGATAAAAATATTTTCTAACGTAATATCATGTACAAAATAATATTGAATTAATTTCTATTGACAATATTAAGTATACAAAAATTAAGTATATTTAGTTCTATATCAAGTCTTCAAAGGTTTTCTATTGTACTCCCTTTGATGCTACAAATGGAAAGTTGTTCCTGTCTTCTCCACTTGAAGAATTAATGTAGAATTTAAAACTCCCCCTGGAAGGTCTAAATTCCCTTTACAGAATCAAAGGAATATTAGTGTTTATTTGATGCTACAAATGAGTAGTTATTTCCGTTTTCTCCGTTTGAAGACTTAATGTTGGACTTAATTTCGACTTCGATTTAACTGAATTTTTTCTCACATATTTTTTGCTCTTTCAAATCACATCATTTAACACGACTGGATATGTTAATTTATAATTTAACACGATTAAACATTTTAAATGACGTAATCTAAAGCGGCAAGAAAAAGAGCTTCGGTCAAATGTGTCATTTTTAGACATTTATGCGTGTAAAAATAACATATTTCGATTTGCAGTGTGTCAAATGAAATTTTCATGTTAAAAATAGGATCAAAATTTCGACTAGGAACAATATGTCGCATGTCGCTATCGGATGTCAGAACACATCCGATGGTCCCAGTGAGGAGAACTCGTTTTCAAAAAGTTCTCGAATAATTCTCTCATTCGAGCATCAGCTATATTTTGACATCCGACTCCCATGTATCGTGTAAGGCTTGTTTTACACGTAAAAAAAATTCTGTTGAATCGCTAAAATTTCCAATCGCAGTTGCGTAATTGGAGTAAATCTTCTTGATTCAATGGCAAATATCATTAAAACTACCATTGTTATTGTTACAATCATTAACTCTTTCCGGTCGTAATAGTTGTAAGCATGGATATCTTGCCGGGAATATCCCGGACTTCGACCGGAAAGAATTAAAGTATTAGTTTTAATAATATCGCTATTGAATCAAGAAAATCCACTCCAATTACGCGTAGTGCTGAAAATTCTATTGATCCAACAGCATTTTTTTCTGTGTACAATACGTCGTTGTGGAAGTCGGGACGCAGCCGATGATTCAATGAGATGATTTATTTTTCGAGAACGAGTTCTCATTGGATCATCATCTGCGTTCTGATACGCGACTCCGACATACGATGTATCGAAAAACAAACCTGATAGGCTTAAAGCGCGAATGCAATGCGCCGCGTAATTAGAAGAATACCGATCATTTACAGCGGCGGCGATAGCGATTTCAAGTCGGCAAAGAGTTCGCGGAAATTACATTCCGGTTTCCTTCCTTCATCGATCCGCGATACACGTGGAATTTTCTCATCAGCGTAAATTTACTTCGTCGGACCGCCGCGATCTCTCTCTCTCTCTCTCCCTCGTTCGCCTCTCTTTTCCTTCCCTCTCCCCGTGCCGCTTCTACCGCATTCGCTTAACCATAACTCTCGCGCGTGCGAGGAACCGCGTGTAAGCTCCGAGCGTCCGGGCAGCTTTGTTAAGAAAAATAGCATATCGCGCGGTATGAATTTATAGTAAAAGAGAAACAATTTTACGAGTATCGCGGGAGAACGTGCGCGGAAAAGGTGCGTCGGTGTTGCGCGCCGGGCGCGTGTAATCGGCGTTACGACGAGCCGTAACTCCCGGCCAAGTTTTTTTTCACGATCCTTTCGACGCTTAATCCGGAGCGGCTGTCGCGGACCTGGGAACTACGGGCGTCAATTGACGTGATCCTCGTCAAACGATACCATCCCGCCTAGCGCGCACCGTGTTGCGAGCGTTGCACAATGGACAGATACAAGTGACGCGGTATCGACGCGATTATAATTCCGCGGCCGACTGTGCCAGCGGCCGCGTTCGTCAACAAAAGGGAACGAGTGACAAATTAAACGTCACCGTTGCGCGGCCTGAAAGCCACGCAGTCAATTATCGGGCATAATGGGGCCGCGGGAGAGCGAAGATGAGCGGCGCGCGAATGTCCCATCGGGCCACTCCCGCCGAATAGAGCGACTTTTCGATTCGTCACTGAGAGACTCTTAAAAAGTCCGCCGGCGCCGTACAAAAGCGACGGCGGATCCCCTTTGTCGCGAAGTCGCGGCTCGATTTGTTCGGCGGCTTCGTTCCGGCCGCCTGCTCAATCTGACACGTTGCAGGCCGGATATACAGTAGCTATGTTTCATTTGTAAACTCTTGCAAAATATATTAAGTTAATGAATGCGTTATCCGTATAGAAATTCTCCCAGTTTCTCTCATACACAGCGTGGATTCCGATTGGAATGGAAAAAGTTGTCCCACTACGACGCTAATTAGGATCCCATTCTTATCCAAAACGTAGACTGAAGATTTTTCCACAATGCTAAGCGGTTGCGTTCCGCCATGCGCGACCGTCGTCGCTAGAGTCGTGATGATATTAGCGAGTATCAAATTGGGGGGTTAATAAACGGGGATAGATTTTTAATTATGCTTAATAAATCGTGCATGCGTCCGTTAACCTAGCGCCCTCGCCATTAAAAATTAAACTCGGACTCATCGCATAATTAAGTGCTAATTAGTTGCTAATTAATTATTGTCGTCTCGGATTTATTGCTCTCACTTATTCGTTGAACATTCATTTTAAATCGGGAGTGCTGTCTTGCCGTTACGTTAGCACCTCTATCGTAAAGCATTCTAATTTAAAAAAGCAATATGTCAGAATCAATTGCTATTTAATTGCTCTAAAACACGACAAATAGAAGTCAAAAATATTCAACGGATCCAGGAATATCGAAATGATACAACGCATACGCACAAGGGTAAAGTATATCATAAAAATTAGTTGTTGACAGCTCATTACAGCAATCGTATCATCTATTCATAATAGATGAAATATTACACTTGAAAGGATTTTATTCGTTTGAACCAAATTTCGTTGGTTCCAACATTTCTTTTGCCAGGGTGTCACCGAATTTTCATCCGGTCCCTGTTCAGTCGCAGGAACTGAGTATTTTCACCCGTTGCGATTCAACGTTTCCGGTCCTCAACGCTTCGAGAGCTAAAGACTGCCGTTCGTAATGTGTTAACCGTGGGGAGTGCCGCTGTCATTACGCGGTCGAGCGTTACCAAAAATCCCAGTCAGCGCGGTGATTTTTCCGCCGAGGATGAGGCGTGCGCGCGCGTGAGAATTTAACTCTCACGAGAGCCAGTCAGTCAGCCAGCCAGCCAGCCAGCCAGCCATTTATCCGCCTCCAGCCGCGAGAAAAGGGGCGAAACATTTCGAGGCGAAAGCCCGGCGCAACGTTTTTCGCGCTATCATTCATACCGCTGAATCGCGAACGTGCCCGTGCGCGCGCACGCTATCCATGCACAGAATCTTTATTTGCCCCGCGATGCGATTTATGCGCGAAACGATAGCGAAGGCCCGGGGTCGAATAGAACCCACCGTTACTGATCGAATGCAACGACGGCCGCGGAAATTTATTATAACCCGCGAGCGCGTCGTTTATCGGCCGATACCGCGTGACGCGCGTCGCACGCGCGCCCAGCGAGCGATCAATCACGACGTTACTTCGCTTATCATCGCCGCGGAATTGACGATTCGCGCGATACACGACAATAACCGTGCTTAATTCGACACGGTTTCGACGTGATTTCGCGCACGAGTCCCCATCCGACGGAGCGTCCTCGTCCGTCTTCGAACACGAAAAAAAAACCTCGTTAGTGTAAGTGAATTTTTCGTTGTCCGGGGACCAGACGAAAACTCAGTTGCAGGAACAGAAAGATTTCTGTAAGAGGTTTCCACTCAGTCAATTACTCCCAGTTGTCTCAACCGAGTTTCAACGCGGCTGACGTTCACACGAAGGTTCCCAGTCGCGGGACAGAGATATATCATTTTTTGCCACCCGCGCAGAGAATTTCTTGGGATCTAATTGGGATTCAGTTGGATATCCCAAAATAATAATAGATTCTAGTTGAGAAATCTACGCTGATTAGAAGTGTAATGTTTCAAATATAGGCACGAGAGACGTTTAGCTGTCAAAAGTAGCGAGAAAAGCGAATTTTAATCTCTTGAAAAAGTAAGAAAATACTGAGTCTTTGAAAAAATGAATAAAAGAGTCTTTTTCAAGTAATTTATACGTAAAAAATTAAATTGTTCGTCTATTATATACCATTCCTCTAAGAGATGAAAAACTAAACGGTTGCGCGATCTGAGATTTTCTTTCGCGCGCTTCTTCGGGCGTCACGCACCGTCCGAAGAGTCCGCCCGAAACTTTACGTCCTCGAGGCGACACACGGGGTGGAATATCGTCGCGGAGAACGTGTCCTAGAGCGTATTTCGCACGAGTTGTCCTGTTTCTCGGCGTTTCCGGCTGCGAAGAGAGAGAAACGGCATCTCGACGCGAAACGTGTTCGCGCTATCTCATTTATAGCAAGGCGCCCGCCGTGGCCGGTATCAGTTTGTGTGAAATATTTGCGCGTCCCGGCGTGGACGGTGCACGTCGCGAAAAGGGAAGAAAATGAAGAACAAACGTACGGAAAGGGGGCGCAAAGAGAAGAGAAGAAGAAGGGAACGCGAAACGGAGAAAGAGCTGCGAAGCTGCACGGAAGAGAGAAGAGACGGGCGGGGAAGGAGGGGGAGGACATCCGCGGCCTAGGAAACTGTAACACACGAGAGCGTGCTCCACTTTCCACGCTGATACGGCATGTCCGCCACGTAAAAAAAAAGGGAAAAATAACGAAAATAAAAAAAATCGCGTCCATGAAGCACTTCGCCCGCGACCGAAACTCTCAAGCGGTCCGCGGCGGGGTTTTTTTTGTCCAGCTCTCTCCGCTTTTTTATTTTTCATTTTTCGCTCCCATTTCGTTTCCGTACCAAATTGGCCGCGACCACCGTTTATATCGCGTTTAATATTGGCCCCGCGCGGTGACGTTCAAACGCGATAAAGCGCTTCGAGAGCGCGAGCGCGGTGGACATTGTAATTTTTCGCTGCATACCGCGTAATGCAGTGCAATGAAAAGATTGGGGAGGGGGGAGGGCAGGGGAGAGGGGACAAGCGAAAAAGAGAAGCGCCGCGGCAATTCATATCGAGATGGGCAGGTGTACGTAAATTTGGCAGCAGCGTTATTAGTCAATTTGTGAAAGCCTTCCCCTTATCGAGCAGATAAATATGACGCTCATACTTATCATGTGGAGTGACGGAAGAAATACAAAATAAATCGTCAAAATTTACTGAAAATAATGCAAATTGCGAAGAATATTGTCGAGGCCTCGGTAGCCGAATTGGTAAAATGTCCCACTCAGCAGGTGGAAAGATTCAGGTCCTGGCCGAGGCAATATTTTTCGCAATATAATAAGCCGAGTTATTAAATCGCTCACTAATTTAGTTAGCAATTGGGTAATGGTTATTGGAGTTTTTAATTGATAACGCGCGCGAATGAATGTTATTGGGATTCAAAAGCGGAAAAGTCGATTCAAAGGGACAGTTCATACGTGAAAGGCTGTTCGCCGCGAATCGTCTGTCCGAAAATAATTCGTTTCATATTCACGATGGACGACTTTACCTACCAATCGATTATTACATTAATAAAATGATTAATATTAATATTTGATAGAATTATAATATCCGTGCATGGGTCTTCACCGCCCAATATTGAATTTATCTTTCGTCGAAGTCGTCTTATTTTAAATGTGAAAATAACGCGTAATGTAAAACGTAAAATGAAAATCTGAGTGTGATTTTCGGTAAATTCGTTATTGCATCAATACATCACTGTATGACGTAAATTTACTGATTAATCTACGTGTGCTGCATACGTGTAATTAAAAGTACTGAGGCTTCCATCATCGATCGTATCACGTTGTAACGATCGCGAAAATCTGGCTGGCGACTGATAATTCCTACTTATTCGAATAATTCACCGCTCGCGTTTCTTTTTCTTCACGGTTCGACTCGTATACGCGATTCGTAGACGTGCGCCTCTCTCGCTGCGATATCCGGGGAAAATCTTCTCACGTGCCAAATCAAGGAACCGGGGAGTGCAGCGTGATACGAAACTTCGACAAGTTTCGGTCTAACCGACTAATTTCTACGGATCGGAATCCCGGGCAAAAGTTCCGGCTTATACGGTGCTTTTAAAGCTATGATTGTCAGTTTAGCTTACCCAGTTTACCGAGTTCGTCATTCCGCCCACACACCCCCCCTCTCCTCCCCGCCGTCGTTCACGTCCTCCGTTAAATGAGTATATCCCGAGTAACTAGTTTGAAACATAAACAATAAAGGATCGTTGGCACGAATTTCCTTTCTAAATTGCGATGCGTCGTTATTGCACGAATTATGCCTTTTTCGTTATCGATCACCCCGTGACCGCGGGAGCTTCATGTGACACTGACGAACTCGCGGAGCGATCTGAGCCGTGCTGAAACTCGCTCATTTTTAAAATCCCTCGTAAATCAACCCACAAATTCGACAGAATCCGAATTACGAACTGTCCCTTATTTATAAGCAATCTCCGGGTTTAAAAATCCGATTTCCGAGGAAGATACCCGGAATTTCACGACTTCAAAATTTGCCGATAAAAGTTGCCTGAAAGATATGCATTGAGAGTGTGCGCACGTGAACAAGAGTCTCTTGTGAGCGTAAAGTTCAATTCAAAATAACACAACGGCGCATTAACAATAACACAATGATTCTTCAATTTATTGCTTCCTTGAAGGGGCACAACACACGCGTGAGAGTTCCGCGACGCACTCACTCTCAGAAACGTTAACAAGAACTGAAAGTGTAAACGCAAATTCAATAACACTCGGTAAACTTTGTAAATACCGCACGCAGTTATTATAAAGAAGTATTTCAATGGATAAATTGCGATTGACGACGAGCAATCGACAACGCGTAGAACGATCATGAATACGTCCTGTCACAAGCTATGCAGAAACGTACTGAATCGGGTTCAGAAGCTCCCGAGGATGTTTCGCTTTCTTTTTAATCTCGCGTTTCTAAGACACGAAAATATCAATACAATAAAAGGAAAATAACGCGCGTGCCTAGCGACAGCCGACACGATATTGTCAGCTAATCGCAGACAATCACCTCTCGTGAGCGACAATATATCGCACGTATCACGGGTGTACCGTGTGGTTCGCAACAGAGAGAGAGAGAGAGAGAGAGAGAGAGAGAGAGAGAAAATGAACACACGCTCCATTTTCCTCTCTATCGAAGAATCCTCGCGCCCCGTGCGCGCTTCTTTCGAGAGTCGATCGTCGCATTCGCGGCGAGCCGACAGCGCCGCGTCGAATTAACCGGGAGAAAGGACGGAATCCGCGTTTGAGAGCTTTAACGGTAACTATGTTGCAACTTCAGCAACGAGAGAAGAACGACACAGCGGTTGCCGTGCGTCGGCTAACGATAAACGTGCCGTACTCGTTTCCAAAATGGAGCGGGCGCACGCGAGTGCGCGCGTGCGGCAAAGGAGCGGTCCGAGGAGAAAAGCGCTTATCCTGGGCGGTGATCCTGGTTGCACGTGACAAGGAGACTCCCGTCGGTCGCGTTGCGGTCGCAATTTCCAAACTCACGCGCGCCCGCCCACGCGCCGCAGAAACAAAGCGAGAGGGAACCAGAGAGAGAGAGAGAGAGAGAGAGATTCCCTTATTTAGGAGGAAGTGCTGTCCCTTCCCACGGGGGCATCAATTTCTCGAGCACGCGCTACATAACCCGCAACGTTTACGCGGAAATTCCGTGCGGCGCTTTCCCGGCTAACTTGTCCCCGGGAGCCTGTAAGAGGTATCTCAATTCTTGCGCGATGCTCGCGGTATCCCCCTCTGTCTTTCTCTCTCTTACTCCGCTTCTTCCTCTTTCCTCCCTCTTCCTCTCGCCTAGCATTAATTTCTTTTTCCAATATCTGCTTTATTACGGCGTGTCAATAATGATATAGGCGGCCCAGCATCTTTATCGATTATTTTATTGCCGTTGATTATACGCGCGGCCTTGCGAGCAATATTAGATCGTTATTCACCGGCCGGTCTGCGGACTACACGTCGTATCCAGATTTTCCGCGCGTCGTTGAATTAAATTCCGGCTCGCGAATAGTTTTCGCCTTTCTCCCGCCCACTCAGCCATCTCTCCTTCTCTCTCTCTCTCTCTCTCTCTCTCTCTCTCTCTTTCTCTCTCTTTCGTTCTCTTTCTTTCTTTATCTCGCTCGCTCGCTCTCTCACCTGCTCGCTCTCGGCGGGCCGATTGAATAAATGATTCCTCGAGATTAAAATGTATCCGCGGGATTGCGTAATGTAATTCGACGCGATTACGCGGATGTTCGCACGCGCGAAACACGAAGTCGTTACTTGCTGCTCGCGACCTACTCTCTTTCTCTCCCTTCTCTCTCTCTCTCTCTCTCTCTCTCTTCCCTGAAAATTTAAATACTTTTCCCTTTATTAAAATACATAAATAATTTCGTGAGCCGAGCCCGAGCCGAGATTGCGAGCATGAATAGACAAATGGAAAGAGGGAGAAGAACCACCACTACCATCACCACCATCATCGCTATCAGCAGTACCATACCGGTGCCATCCGCGCGAAACTCCCGCTAAAACATGTCCCTGAACGTGGGTAGAGGCGCGGCGTGTCACTCGCGCGTGAATACCTGAACTTCGCTGCCAAACTTGGTCGCCGGGGCTTAACATCGACACTGTCAATTTTCCCCGCCGAGAAAGCATTTCTCTTTTGTGCGCACCGGCTTCTGCGTCTGCCGCGCCCGACCGGCGACGAAGATATTGGCGCGGTTCCTAGCCGGTTACAACGGAACTCACCGTAGGGTTACACGCCACATGGCCTCCGGCGCTATTGCGGGAATACTTAAAAGGGGGTGGTCTAAAGTATGCGAGGGTTAAACGCACGAGCTATTGCGACGAGGATGACAACGCCGCCGCCACTGTCGTTCTCGTCATCGTCGGCCGTCTCACACGCGGATTTTCAATAACGTCTTGAATTTCCTTTCAATCTCGCTCTTTCTCTCCCTCGTCACTGTATTAGAAAAAAACACACGTCCTTCCGGGAAGAAACGTCCCCGGTGCGATCGAGAGTCCATGCGCACCGATTCTATTTCACAGCAGTCTGAAGTCCCCGTCTCTCAACGCGCGTTGTCCTTTAATATCGAAAGTCGCACGATAAATGACTCGGACGATCGTAGAGAGGCGAAAAGGAGAGAGCAGAACAGAATAGGCCACGGTTTTATCGAGGAAGCGACGTACGCGTTTCCGCGAAACACCGCACAAAAGTTACAACCCGTGCGCGGGCACTCACACACCGAGTTAACTTAATCCCGAAAGTTAAATTAACGGTAAGTCAGTTCTTAAGCCGTTGGCGGCGCGTCGGACTAGACGTATAACAAAGGATATCCGCGAAACATATGTTCGAAGTTCGAAATGAATTATGTGAGTAGATTAACTCATATGCGTTATTAACTGCCAGAAGTTTGCCCGACGTTGTTCGTAAAAATATTAGAGGATTACAGGTCTTTTGCACTTTTTCTTCTGTCGTTTTTGTTGAGAATAATTCACATCGCCGACAAGATGACGCTTGAAAAGTTCGAGATAACGCTTGTAAGCGCGTGAATTAGCCACGGTCAACTTGCGACGCGTTGTTACCGGAGTCGAAAAATTTAATTTCTCAAAACGTATAACATTTCCGATTTACATAAATGTTTACTCAAGGAAGGAAAAATATAGTACAGGGTGATACAATAACTGCTACCTTGAATTGCGATTTTTTGCTAAACTACTTGAACACAACAATCGGGAACAGAGCACGTAATTAGCATATAAAAGGCACGTAAAACGGCTATTTTAATTTTTTGTAATGGGAGTCAAATTAAGTTAAGAAGGTTAAAAGTTCAGCATTGTATTTTCAGTGGCGCATTAAGGGAGCCACTCATAAATTTAGTACACGAAAAAAAAAAGGATTTAGCTCCCACAGCTAAAAATTAGCTGTCCATGTAATACGATTGAAATTTAATTATCGGACCTAGTTTCTAGCCCTTTGAGGGCTATGAACGCATATATGCGTTCTCACACAACCACTCAATTTAGGTTATGAACGCTTTTGAGGTCACTACATAATTTATTTTAGTTACAATCAATATATTTTGCAATGAAAATTCAGTCTGCTCAACTTGCGCTCTTTCGTAAAAAATACACAGCCCACGGTGTGCTTCTTCGTAAAGAGTGGGCAGTCCACAGCGCACGCTTAACGTCGGACAACGCAACGCTCAAAGGACTAGATATGAGAGCTAATTCTTATGACTATCGTCATACAAGGAAAAAAAGAAACTCTTTTCAGCTTAACATCCTCCTTAACAGACATCACTTTGAAATTCCTTGAAATATGAGAATAATCAAAAAAAATGTATCTAGCAAAAATGTCATTGATACCAATGGTCCCCACTTCGAACGTCTTCTGTAATTTTAACCTTTTTTCATCTTTACCTAGTCATTGATAAAATTTCTTATTTTCTATTTTTTATCTTTAAAAGGTATTCAAAGTAACAATATTATTGCCTCACCTCGCATACGCGAAAGATATAAAAGGTAGCACTGGTTGTGTGCCAATCGAAATCTAAAGAATTAATTTCTCAATCACGATAAATAGCGTCGATACGCGACATATAATCCAACTGTGTTTCCGGAATGCATGAAGCGGCGCGCAGTAAGCGGTGCTCTCACGGAAAAAGTCCCTTTCGATTTTTGTCACTTCTCTCGCGAATGGCCAACCTTTAGCCTTGATTACTGTTTTAAGCAATCGACTACTTTTCCTAGACCGTTATACGCCATGCTCGCAACGGAAACCCAACCTAACGAGATCTGGCAGAGCGTATAAGGAACTTAATGCAGGGACGAAGTGGTGCAAAGAAAAAAGAAGGAGAAGAAAAAAAGAGTACGGAGAAACAGATGGTATTCTCATCGACCTCGCGGTGGCGGGAGGTGCGGGCGCGAGAGAGAGCAAACTTGCCGACCTCGGAAAATGCCGAAAGTTTGATCGGCTTCGGGAATCCATATCGGAATATTCTAAAACAATACTCCCGTACCGAAATTTCACTCTGTACACGCGTGCACTTTCCGAACGGAGGAAAAGAACCCGACGAAACTTTACCCTCTAATGCATTTTCAGCCGGAACTCAAGCTTCGTTTCACGCGAAACCGCGAACGATTTTACTTATTAACGTTCGCATTATAAATGGATAAATACGCGAGATTCCTTGTCGTTGCGATCGGTTCCCAATTAACTCCCGTCGGCCGCATCGCGTTGCATTCTTGATATCGCGTAGCCCGCGGTAATTATTTCAAGCCGTGTTACTTGATTATTTTATCACTCGCAAAGCAAACTCGTGGGACGAGCGAGGTATTACAACTGCATGATTCATCACGTCGTTACAAACGCGCGCCGCCATCAATTATGCATCCCGCCGAGACTCGCAAATTAGAAAAAAAAACAAGATTGCTGACGCGATTACGGAAGGAGAGATCGAGCGAAAGTTACATTATTCGTCGGGAATCGTCGTCGTTGGTGATGGAAAAAAATCGCCGAGCGCGATACCGCGATTCCCGAGCATAACTCCGCTCCCCCACCCCCCGTTACCGCCGTCCTCGCTATTTCGGTCAACACCGTTAGACCCGAAGACTATTTCGTCTTTCTTCTCGCTCTTGACAATGGTGGGCGGCAAACGGCAGCGGGTTATCACTCGGCCGGGCACGCTCGCGCGCGAGGATGCGTTTGCACCGATACGAATGTCCGCGTGCGGCAGGTAAATGGAAATTTTCAGCGCACCCGCAACGTCGAAACGTACACAGGTTGTACGCCGGCCTGCTACGACCAGCTGTAAACGCGCCCGTCTACCTACAATGGCGGCACGTTAATAGCATCAACCGCGACAAAAGTCTTTCCCTTCGGCCGACGAGATCGGACGCGAGCGAGCGAGCCAGCGTAGCGAGCGCGCAATTCGGGATCGCGCAAAATTGCGGGAAAAGAAAATTCCTTGCCGGCTGCGCCGGCCTAATAAAAACGTCGCGCGAAAATGCCATTCCGCTGCGGCGATCCTCCTATGCAAATGGGTCGTGGGGGGCCAACGGGTGCGCGCGGCAGGACGAGTACGGAG
>NW_014557714.1:330029-331112 GCF_001313825.1 Dinoponera quadriceps | reverse complement strand
GGGGGGGGGGGGGGGGCTTACCGTCGCGAGAAATTTTCGCGATATTGGTATTCGCGCCGAGTTCAACATTGAAAATATGAAATTGTTTCGCGGATGGCTGGTGGATGGCTGCGCGCGCGCTTACAATGAAATTTCAAAGCGGAGAATGTGCGCGCGCGCGGCAATTACCGGCGAATTAAGCATGGCTATGGGCGCGAGGGGGAGGGAGGGAGCGGCGAATAAATTCACATCGCGAGAGCGGAAAACGCAGGCGAAGGAATTCACAACTTCGCATTCCATCCTTCTGATGTACGGAATGCGATTAATTCTCCATAAATACTACGGGGTTTTCTCGCATTTGATGCCCGTTCTTACAAAAGCGACGACAATGCTCGCCGAAATGTTCCCTTCCGCTCCCACACACCGTTCCCCACCTGCCGAGCCTCGAGCAACGAGCGAGATGGTAACGCGAGAAATATCCGCTTCGCGATCACGTCCGACGTGCACCAGCTCGTCCGCCCGTCGGTCCGGATGACTGGTCGGTCGTAATTAATAAATCTTAAGCGAAGAATATCGAACGAAGCGCGCGGATTAATTAATCACGGCCGCGCGGTTTCGTAATTCATCGATTTCGAGTAACGCCTCGGCGTGCGCGCTCGATGCATGCACGCCATAAAAATTCCTATCGCGGCTGCGGCCCGCGTACAACATGAAAAATATGTTGAAATTTATGAGATTTAGATTCGGGTCAAGACGAGCTAAGGGACGATATTTCAGCGAGAGTCCGCGCCACGAAGTTATTGACACGGGCGTCCTAATTCCACGTTGTTCTAAAACTCGATTAACACGTTCATTGCCAAGCTGAAAATTGGAATTTCGTAATTTTTTTATTTTTTTATTTAGTTTTTATTATGCTCAAAATAAGTTAATATATTATTTATATGCTTTTATTACTATGTACATAGGATTTATGTACCCTAAATATCTATTGCGCGATAACGCGTGATCGGCCGGTTTGGTGAGAACTCGCATTACGCGATATCGCGTGATTGGCAATGAACGTGTTAATAGCGAAAATGACGGAAGAAGAAAAGGGGGTGAGGG
>NW_014557714.1:253209-330018 GCF_001313825.1 Dinoponera quadriceps | reverse complement strand
AGAGAGAGAGAGAGAGAGAGAGAGAGAGAGAGAGAGAGAGAGAGAGATCCGGGTGGATGCTCTCGCGGTCGCGCTCGAAGGCGGGGTAGATGCAGTTTAACATCTTCTTATCTAGAATTTTTCAATCTCGCGAACCACTTGCGCGAGAAGTACGGCTCACGATAGCGGAAAATGAATACCTGGGCGGCATAAGTGTATTCCCGTGTAGCAAAGACGCGAGGGTGTTAGTCACTCGGCCTCACGTGACTACGGACTTACACGTCGGCCGGCGAACACCGCCCTATCTGGAATCTTTCAATTTCTCATACTTTCGTTCTACGTGCGAGAATCGAATCGCAGTTACCGATCGCTCAGGAATCGAGCGGGCGCGAACGCTTGTACGCAGAATTCGGGGAGCCCTCGATAACGGCCGCTTTTGTACTTGTAGTCGCTGGCGTCGGCGAGATAAACGAAAGAGTAACGCCGATGTAACCGCGGAAATTTGAAGGACCTGGAGGCGCAATATGTCGGAGATAAGCGTAATGCGCGGCGATATTTATGACGCCGAAGCAGAGGCGAGAGAGAGAGAGAGAGAGAGGGAGATAGGAATCGCGCGTGTACCCACCTTAAAATGCCAAATTTCGCGGGAGGAGGAGCATCCGCGCGGGCTTTCGGGGTCTCGTTATTCCGGCACGCTAATCTTCTGGTTATTTTCACGGAGAAACCGCAATTTTGAAATACCGCCGCATGCATTTTGCGCTATACGCGCATATTAAGTCCATCGCGCCATATAAAAGCATAATTACTGTAATATTCGGTAAATGCGCGCGGACGCGCGCGCGCTCGCAATCCAAACAACAACGGAAACTCGCCCGATAAGCTGATCATCGATTTACTCGTATTACGTAAATTACAAAATTGCTTGTAGAAGTTAATTAACGTAATTCAACATAGGTAAGTCCCGCAAATGAAATTTAATAATGCACCATACATAATATATGTATAGGCGCCTATTATGGATATAATTCGAGTCGATATTAATATAATCAATTTTAAACTACTTTGCACAGAATGCACGGTAAATAGATCTGCCTCCCTCTCCGCCGCCCCCCCCTCCCCTCCTCCTCCTTCTCTTTGTCGCTCTCTCTGGGCATGTTTCAGAAATAAAATTTAATTACAAACGAGAGGGCACGAAATAGGAGAACGTCTCTCCCATGAAATTCACGCATTTTTTTTTAAATATAACGGAGGGGTGACGGCTCTCCCTTTGTCGCCAAAGTAAACGTCGACTACTGCTAATTGCGGGATCACGTGCCCCGAGGTCGCGAGCGGAGTGTATTCACGATAAGGTCCCGCTCGCATGACCTTAACGAGACTTCCAGACGAACAAACCCGACGGTCACGCGTGCTGCTCGAAATGAAAAAGAATGCGCCCGCGGTTGTAATCGACATCGCCCTCGCAGTAAGAACACACAATTTAATAGGCCCCCTCTGCAATTACCTCGCGCCCATTTCGCGCTTCAAAGGCAACCTCGGAAACTAAAATACGAAAATATTGGAATTAAACAGCATTATCCCGGGTAGAAATTTGAAACAAGTATTGGACAGACCTTGTACGATTTTTCCCCATTTGTATCTAAGCCCTATAAATAAAGAAGTCCACTTAGGCCCTGTACAGAAATGTAACGCTCGTATATGTTAAGGACAAATTTGTAAATCTAAGTCCTATCTTGATACGTTTGACTGGACCATATCTTGTTATGCTATCAACTTATGAGAAACTTATAAGAAAAATATGAATTCATGGCCTGTTAGATTTTTTACGTCTTAGATTTTTTACTTGAGCGTTATTTTTGGAAACCGAAATCAAAGTTAGATAATTTGGTTTGATTTCGAGCTTATTGCAGTAAGTTTCTCTTAAGCTTCCTTAAGACTATAAACTATTTCACTTTAAATTATTTCAGAAATTGGTTGACTAGGCCTTGAATAGGCCCTGTTAATACAGGCCTTGTTAGGAGCATCTAGTTAAGTGCCTATTCGGAAGTTCCATTCACGAAATTCCATTCAAAATTTATATTTCTAAGCGATATCTAGACCTAAAGAAGATAGATAAATCTATTTGGGGCACGCCTATCTAGAGCTACTACAGCCGAGAACACGTTTCGATTAATTTCTACCCGTATTCGATGGATCGACGCCGAGGCGAACGGCCGAGACCGAAACGCCGAATGAACCGAGATTAATGTCGTAGTGTCATCGCGGGACGACATGCGGCGATTAGTCCGCCGACGGCTCATTACGATAGCGTTTAATCGAGCGCGACGGGACGATTATTTTTACACAACTCCGCCGGTATATCCTCTACACGTTCCCGGAGCACGCGGTCGAGTGCAAACGAGACCGAAATAACCCCTCGCTAAAAAGATCGCGGAGGAAGGACCCTTTTTCCCCGGACTCTTTCTTCTCTCGCCGCTTGATAGCCCGGTTTTAATTCTCCTCGCCTTCTTCCCACTCCCCCTCCCCTCTACCCAGCCAACACTCGCACAGGCAAGTATAGTAATGACGGGCATTAACCAATTAGCGCCAGCTACCCACCTCATCTTTCTCCGCCGTGGTACTACGTTTCTCTCGCTCTCGCTCGCTCTCTCTCTCTCTCTCTCTCGCTTAAACGACCCGCGGAAAGACGCTCCAAAACGGCCGACTATTTTCGGGCGCCATATGCCAACGAAATATACGCGAGATCCTGCCGCGGTTCAGGCCAGAGCCTTTACAGCGCCGCGGCCGGATATTATTTCTCCGCGCGACGACCGCGCCTTTTTGCCGCGACGACCGAACAGCGGTGTCCTTTGCGGACGCAATTAATCCTTAGGCAGTTTAAGCCAACCTAACCCGACCCCTCACCTTTGTCCGGAACGTTTCAAATATCGCGCAATGTCGCGCTCCCCCGGCTGCTTCGGCGAGTTTTTGTTTGCGCGCGGTGAAATTTTATATTCGCGAGTTCCGCCCGTCGCACGTCCGCCGCATTCGCGAGTTAATATCGCCCCGATAGCGCGCGACAATTCGGGATTTGGGAAGTGTCTTTTAACATTGAATACGCTACATGAAGGAAAGCTGAGCGGAATATCGGAGTGATTCCGGCGGATGATTTTCGTCGTTAATTTTACACGAGACTCCGGCGCATTAACATGGATATTGGATGGTAAGAAGAAAATGCAGGGGTTCCGGTTAACGTGTCTGGAACTCGATAATTCAGCTAACATGCATCAGATAATAATGAGGTGTGGAAATAATGCTTCCCTTAATATTGCAACAACACATGCGAGACACGTCGCCGGGCGACGACATTATTCACTGAAATAGCCCGAGCGCGATCCAACATTTACACCTTTACCATATTCCGCAGCCACGCTTGTGCTCTTCTGCTCATCTCCGAGACGAAACACATCGATGGGGAATGCGATAAAGGAAACGCGCGCGCTCGATAAAGGGCGGCGAAGGGTTAAAAGGCAAATACTCCGAAGCGCGCTCGTGCCGAAAATATGCGTGAGAGATCGTCGGCGAAATTGCATGCAGATCGGCTCGAAGGAGAATCGGCTCTCGTGATTAAAAGCAACAAGCTGAAGTAACGGGCTAAAAATGTCCTTATATACCGTGGTTCAAAGCGCGCCGCGCGCAACTTTGAGACGCTTCTGTCTTGCTTCATAACCGGATGGTTAAATATTCATGTACACCCGTACGGTGACGCGCATAAATTGAATATTTATAGATAGTACGAGGTGAAAGGGGTTCGAAAAGAAAAAAAAACAGTATCAGTATATATTCCGCAATCCGTTGAGCCCTCCGCATCCGCCGAAAAGTTACGTCACTCCCCCCTCCCTCTCGGCCGCCACCTCCTGGCCAGGTAAATAACAGGATCCCGCGACCGTGTATTTTATAATTTGACGCGAGTTATCGTACGATACGTCGTGCGACGGTGAACGTATTGACCTCGCAAAGTGCCGCGTTTTTCAGCGTTACGTACCACGGTTCAGAGGAGAGAAAAAAAGAGGAGACAGCTCCGACGAAAAAAAAAATGACACCAAAAAGAATAGAATGTTATAGCAACATGCGTACGTACGCACACGCGTCCACCGTTGGCATAACGGTCACGGGGATGGAACGGCAGTCGCGTTTGTCTCGTATGACGAATGAGCAACTCTTTTCTAGCTTACATTAACCTAATTTCCCGCGCGCTCTGCCCTTTATGCCGAATTAAAAAAATACGTTCCCATGCCCGATGCGTTTTACGCCCAGCGTCCCGCCGCTCTCGCTTAGGTCATTTGTTTCCGCACGTGGAAATTCGATTTGCCGCGAGGTAGAGTGAATTTAAAGTAACGAATAAACGGCGTTGATGATGAACATTTGAGCGGGGAGCCTCCGTCGCCGAGCGGGCTGAACGATCGAGCGACCCGATATTTAAATAAAACGGCTTCATAAATTCGCCGATGTAAATTCGGTAATTTCGCGTTCCGCGTGTCGCCCTGACTCGGGCGAGAGAGCAGCCGGCCGATATTTCCGTCATGCTGTGAAAACGTCGCATTAAGTATCGCGCTTTAGTACTCACCACCACAGCCGCGGCAGGAGTATCAGTCAACGCAGTCGAGTCCACGGGCCCATCCGATGTTCGCGGGGTCCGGAAGGTCGCAGGCTGGGCGGGTGGAAGGGCTGCGTTCGAGCACACACACTGACACACGCGCGATAACCTCGCCGGAGGAGCACCGGTGTGCCGCGACGCGAAAGTTACGTTGGGCTAGGTCACGTCAACGGCAGATCACGTCGAAGACGATCTATCTATGTATCTATCTCCCTCCGGTTGCGCGCACCGCCCGAGATCGTGCCGCGCGAATTACGGACGTCTCGAGGCGAAGCGAGAGCGCGGGGGAGGAGGAGAGAGAACGTCGTCGGCTGCCAGGAGCATCCAACTACGCCCGAGGACGTTGAAGACGATGCGTCGGAGTGCTCTTTCGCACGTATGCAGCTCGACGAACACTCCGGCCGCGGATGATGATCGCCGGGCGCGCAAAATGGCGTATTCGAATCGCGCGATCGTCTTTGAAAGAGTACGCGCGCGCCTGCCTCGTGTTCGATTCGCGGGTTCGGGTGACCCTTTCCCTTGCACTGCCGCTGACGAGGACGTCGACGACGACGCGCGATATTCCCTCCCGGGTAGAAAACGATCCGCTGTTATCGGATTTTTCATTCGTTCTATATCATCTCTCTCTCTCTCTCTTCCTCCTCTCTTTCTCTAGAGCGCGTCCGACACGAGTTTCACGCGGAGGATATCGAGCGGTGACGACGACGACGACTGCGGGGAGGAGCTGCGTTGCCGACAAGTTCGCCGCGTTCCTCCATTTAAAACGACAAGTGACACTAGTCGTCGTCTAATGCGACACTTCGGTTATAGTGTGTGCGAGAGAAAGAGAAAGCGCGCACGAGAGAGGTTACGTTAACCTCGTTGCCGCTGTGTAGTCGTCGTTGAGCGTCGATCGTCCCGTGCGCCGGCGAGTAATTGATAATGATCGAACTGCGCGTTGCCATCGGTCTTCATGCTCCGATTTATCGCCTTTACTTCTCCACGCGAGAACGACCGTCGTCGAGGTTTCTAAATGAACACAATTCGCCAATGGGCACTCTTACTTTCTTTTTTTGTTTCTTTCTCGGCTTGTCGCGAACGGGCGATTCGAAGCAAACGTCGCGCAGATCTCGGTCGAGAACGACGCTATGGCGACAGGCAACCAAGTGAGGAAACTTACCGACGCACTTTCGCCGAGTTCGTTCCCGAGTGTGTCCCGTGTGTTTGCGGTGCGAGGGCACACGCGCGCGAAGAGCGACAACGTGCGGGTTCTCGCGTGGCACCCTGGCGTATGCGCGCTCCCACGCACACAGAGCGGCGAACTCCGCGGGAGAGAGAGGGCGGCACACGACCCTGGCCGATGCGCGGTTCGAGTACGACTGAGCGAGCGAGCCGACTCGAGCGAGCCGAAAGCCACGAGCGCGTCAGCCGACCGGCGACGACGGACCAATCAGCGCTGTCCTCGCGAGCGGACGGATACTCAATGATTGACCATACGCTCGCGACTTTATGCGTGTCCCTTGTGTATGCACGACGCCAGGGAGGAGGATGAGAACGAGCAAGAGGGAGGACGGATGAGAGGCTCGCGTAAAATGAATGAATTGGCCGCGTCATGTTCTAAGAATGAGATAACGTCTTCCGTGTGTGTGTATACATACTGAGAGGGTGCCGGAGCATCTCGCTATTCTTTCATTCGGGGCGAACGGTAAATATTGGCTGTACTCTCTTCGATTGTACTTTCGCGCTGCACTTTCTGTACTCAGAGTGATCCTCGTGATTCGCCGGGGCGGCAAAAGTACTGCACAGGAGTACAGAAGGTACAATCGAACGGGAGCGATGTATCGATCTATCTGTTATCGCCTTCGTAATCAAGCGCAGTTTTGATCTTCGATCGCCGGCAGGTTGGCAATTCGTAAAATGGCGCCGCGACCGTTACCACCGTGCGCGGCATCGATCGTCGAGTGACTCTCGCGCGAGTGACTCGTAAAAATGACTCGCGCTCGCGGAGTCAATATCGGGAGTGCCGTGTAAAGTTGTCGCGCGATCGTTTAGCGTCGCTTCGCGGTACGCGACGTCGTATATCACGCGCGTCCGGGACGCCGGCGTCGCGTTTTACGTCCCGCGCGCATAATCTAACCGAGTGGCGGTCGCGCGCTAACCGCGTTTTTTCACTCGCGCTCTCGTTCTGTTAATCGGCCGTAGAAACGAAGTTCGTCGTCGGCCGCAGCGCCGAAGTACGGCATTCGCAGCCGGTGATCGTTATTAGCGCCGTGTGTGCATTCTTTTCCCGATACTCGCGGAATTCCTGCATGAGTGAGCGAGAGGGTAGAAAAGCAAGAGAGAGAAAGGGAGGGAGATAGAGAGAGAGAGAGAGAAGGAGAGAGCGTTCGTTACGACAGACGTTACAGGCCCATATTTTGAACGCGCTCACAAGATAGCGTGCTAAGTTATCTTAGACAACTAACGTCCAAAATCGAAACGTAAGACATTTAACAACTTAAAGACATCTGTAAATAAGATGTTTGAAAGTCTTTAAAACATCTTTGAGAAGTCTTATGTCCTGATTTTAAACGTTATGTTGTCTGAGAACTTATCGGGTGTTCTAAAAAGGGATTTTGCTAAAAACACGTGAGTGATTATCGTTTTTTTTTCTGAAACAGTGTTATCACCGCGTTTAAAATAGGAGATTAAAAATGCTCATACCTCTTGATTCGTTAGTGTGCTAATATCGTTTTATATACGTTCGGAATACGGGTCGCAGAATAGACTGAGCATTCTCATTGGAGGACTGAAACCGTCATTAATAAGAGAAGGTAATAGAATCAATTTGCTTCAATCAAATGCTTTCCTCGTTTAATTGTGTAGTTGAGTGTAGGTGAGAAGGAAAAAAATGCGATACGTGTGGTCTGTTCTTTTTAGCTGAACTGACTGTATTAGAGACTTCAAGAAATTTCCGCACATTGAAGCATGAAAATCTCGCACGTACATTTCATACGCTCCAATGTATATGTAAATTTCTTAAACTAATGCAGCCGGATTAGTTAAAAAGTGCATACCGACCGTTACAAGTATTAGGAACTGATAATTACGAATACACGTACTAATGCACTACTTATGTGCCTTCTCACATAATCAAATATACGTTGTTCTTCTCTTTTCTTCACTATGTCTACTTTCACTCTTTTGTTTCCCTACATTGCCCCTTTCTGCAATAGTGACAGGGAAAGCACCACTATTAACATATCTCCGTCCTTCGACCTTGGCTTCAGCTTTACAACGGCAATATTCAGTCCATTCTATATGTCTATGGTCCGTTATGAATACACGGTGGCCAAAGATGGACCGGGATGGAAATCGGGACGAGGAAGGCGAGAGCGGTTGGCAGCCGGTTGCGACGATACGTCACGCAACGGACGTTGAGTAAATTTATTCGATGCATGCGGATAATTCAATTATAATATCGCCACGGCGAGTGGCAGACGGAAACTGCGCCATCTCGATCCGGCGAAACGATAAATTTCACGCAAATACGACATTTTTCTGAGCCGCCGCGAAATTTATCTCCTCTCGCGAGAAGCGATGATATTTGAAAAATAAATTAAAAAAGGCTAGCAGAAGCGAAAGCACAGTTTTCGCAATCGGACGAGCGCAGCATCGATCGCTCGTTGTTACGGCATTTTATTCATTGTTATTGTCGCGTCGCGGAAGGAAGCCGCTTTCGATAAAATTACTCGTTTGTTAGGTCGCGCTTTTTTTATAACACGTTCTCAGCGCGCGCAGTACAACGAAAATTGCATTAGCCGAATAACACATTCAAACGAATATCAACCAGCTGGCTCGACAATGCACAATGCGGAATTATTTTCTCTCAACTAACGTCGTCTCGTTTTGTTTGCGATTCTGCTGGATCGATGTCTGTCTATTTTGGGACAAATGTAGCTTCTTATTTCTGCATCAATGTTATATGTAATACGACAGATTCTGAAATTTTTTCAGCTACATTATATTGTACTATATTGTGTATATTATCGAGCAGAGAGCATTGTGACGAATGCATTATTCGTTTGTATCGTCCAAATCTCATGCTTTTTCAAAGATCTCTCATATATTAGTTCGTTATTAGTTTCATCTGAAAGCTGATTCCACGATAATCATTCACTACGGCACACAATGTGGCGAAACACCAAAATTGATGGTCAAAACCCTATTTCACCAACTTCAGAATTATGAAAAATCATTAACGTATTTAAATGTTCGATCTATATAATGATAAATTCACCTTAATCATTTCCGTTTCTCTATACAAAAATTCACAAATATGAATAATGTCACATCAAATATTCCTGCGAAATATTTTATTTCTAGACATTCTTTTAATGACTGCTGCACATCTGAATTCAGTGTGTCAGGATCTTTTAAAACATATCATCGTATTTAAGAATCGGTCACGTTTAGGATTTCGACTACAAATTCGAGTGTTTCGCTCCACTGTGCGGCGGCGAGAGACGCGCGCGGAATAGAGAGCTATTTTTTGATACCTTAAAACTCGCGGCCGGAGAAGCAGATAAAGGATTTTACTCGTAGCCTGACGAACGACAATGTTAGCGGGCGGAACGAATCAGGGGATTTCTGGGTTTTCCCCGGAAAGGAACCGATATCACGACGCGTAGCTCCGAGCCCGCGCGCGCGCGCGTACGGACGCTCATGTATATGTACATGCGAAATCGCGCAAAATACGAGATACGCCGTGATGAAATTCGAGGGGAGGATACGACGAGAGACGACGACGCGTCGCCCAACGACGAAAAATACAGTCCAAAGGAAAAAGAAAACTTTCCATTAGGGACACGGTTTCGCCGTATACGGTAACGCCGCGCCGCACGTTTTCTACGTGACGACGAAGGAACGGATTATCGGAATATGCGGAATTTCTTACTCGATGCGATATGAAAATGTGTTCTCGGCTCTTCGTGCCATCGCCCCCTCCGCTCTCTCCCCCTTTGTCATCGCTTCGTATTCGCTTTTCAATATCCGCGTTCGAGTTTGGACGGAAAAGGGAGAGAAAGAGGGAGTTCCTCACATTGCGATGTAATTTAAGATGTCTCAGCGTGGCCGGACGTCGTGTAACATTTAAGAACAGGACGTCAAGTGATCGGGGCGAGTATCGGAAAACACTCGAGAATATCGTTTCCTGCATTCTGTTTTATTCCCGTGCTCTTTACGTTGGACGTTAATTCGACCGAGCGGAACTCTCGAGATGCACCGCTTGTTTGTTCAAATGCTGTTATTAAATATTACGAAATGGCGAAATATTCCGGTGTATCTTTTGCGATGATATCGCGCGCGACGATAAATATTACGGAAGAAGATCGGTGGGGAAAAGGAGGGGGGGAGCCATTTAAATCGCGGACAATCAATCTTCCAGCAAAAGGTATTTTCGATGCGATGTGCGACCGTCGCGATATCATCTTGCAATCGCGAATAATCGATGCCGCATCGACGCGACAACGAGACCGTGCGCAATGATTTATTTATTCGCGATGTATATACACGCGGACGTATTATGAGCGAGTGTTTCCTTTTTTTTTTCATTTAGCGCGCGCTAACGTCGCGAATTTGGTTTGTCGAATCGCGCGTATTTCACATTTTATCTCGTATCGGCGAGGCGCGGGATCGCATTCGCGGCAACATGCTTCAGCGTTTTTACTTTCCACGTCGTCGGACCGATAATCTATTTCCAGAAATATATTTCGCGCGCATCTCTCGCTCCCGCGCGACGATCGGATTGATATCGCGAAAACGCGCCGTGACGCGTCGTTTATCGCTCTCTCCGGCGTTCGCGCGGAGTTTTTCCGGGCATAGGTTACGTGAAAAGGTCCCTGCTTCCTGGGTAAATCTAATATCGTTTTTACCTACGTCTCGCGGAAGAATGGAGACGCGAAGTAGCGCGCGGGAAATCGTGGAAGCGACGGAGCACCGGAGACCTTCGCAAAATTCGCGAGGAAACCCGGCGACTCGCGCGCGTCACAGCGAATGTGCGCGTTACTTCGATGAAATAATCGTACGGTAACGTTAATGGAAGCATCGTTACCGTGAAATGATGGCCAATATCCGGCGACTAAAATTATGCTCACCAATATCGTCAATGCGCAACGTATATCTCCGCATAATGTGCATTTGAGCGGTAATTTACGAACGGTAATTAACCATCAAGACTAATGTCAGACATAATTAACCGTCGATATACCGTCAAGCTCCCCAATGAACGCCCAATTTTACTTCCTGAGTTTCTTTTCAAACGGCTTTAACTATATATATATATATATATATGTGTGTGTGTGTGTGTGTGTGTGTGTGTGTGTGTGTGTGTGTGTGTGTATGCATGTATGTATGTATATATATTTGCATGAATTTTCACGACTTTTATTCTTTTTAAAAAACTTGTTCCAAAAGTAAAGAATCTTTTTGTAGAAATAAAATGAGATTTTATTTCGCGATTAGACCAGATAGTTGTGCTGAGGATTAGAACTGGAATAGCGAGTAATCGATTTCAGCTACGGTAATAGAAACTAATATGTGCTAATTCGATGACATGCCGATGACAATTCAAACGTACAGCTCGATCGATCGTCCAAGATCCACGCTCCGAGTAGTGCTCGCGCATAAGAATTAAATAAGTAAACGAACAAGAGAGCACGAAACTTGGAGTTCTGCTCGCGTTCGTTCATCCGACGATTGAAAGAGACCGTTTCCTCGGCACTTGAAACTTTCTGGCGTAGAATTATTTAGAGCGATAACTCTCTTTCTCATCTCTCTTTCTCTCTCTCTCTCTCTCTCTCTCTCTCTCTCTCTCTCTCTCGAATAGACGAATGGAAAATCGCGCGTTGCATGTCTGCTCATAACGAAGTTTAACTACTCGCAAACGTAGCACAATCGCAACGTTCAAGCGAACTCACCAAGGAAAAATGACGAATGGCGAAAGGTTGATTTTACCGTAAATTTGTCTCGTTATTCACGTAGACGTAAGTCCCCTTTGAGGATTATTACATGACCTGCTTTCGAGTACTACTCGGCTCGGCGCACCGTAGTTCGCCGCGACCTTCGACGTAACGCACGTATAGCTCCGCACGCTCATAACAATCTCTGACGCGGGATAGTAAGCACGTAAGACGACGTCGTCCGCAATTTTCGGTCCCATTAAATTAATCGGAGGTAGTGTAATAAAAGTTTACGGTATTCACGCCGCGATCGTCGTGCCCGGCGTCGTCGTGAGACGAAGCGAGAGCTTCATGAAATTGTAAAGGTGACTGTCACTCTGCGTCCGTATTGAATTTAAATGGAAAACACAATTTGGATTCAGGGTATACACTTACATTGGTTAGATCGAGTAACATACACATCCTTTTTCTATTTCTCTATCTTTCTCTAAGGCTCGTATTAATAATCGTTAGTTAGAATTTGTCTCCTCCGGTCGAAATTTCGTGCATTTTTTGAGCAGTTACTGGACAGTTAACTTCTGTCTAGTAACTGAAGAATGAAACTACTTAGGAAATCAAGATGTGACGCTTCTCCTGTAGTTACTGGCATAAAAGATGCGCAAAATCTAAATCTATGCGTTGAACGTAAACAGAACAAAAAATGGATGAAAAACTATTCAATTAATTAATACCAGACAACAACTAAGCAGATGTCTGCAAACTGCACATATTTTTGTCAAAACAACTTCTCTTCTCAATCCTTTGCTATCGAAATCCCGAATATAGTTAGGATATAGAATGACTGAAATTATATATCGCAAGGGAGGGAATCTGATCGCATCATTATATTCGTTTGTCAGAGTTAAACAGAATCCCCGAATTTAACTAACCAAATTGTTTATTCTCTTGTTTCAAATTTTGTAACAATACTTGTGGCCGACTCTGCGCTGCATATGTTAGGTTAGTGAAAATGAAGTGAAAAAGATATATAAAAA
This sequence comes from Dinoponera quadriceps, assembly GCF_001313825.1. Taxonomy (NCBI): domain Eukaryota; kingdom Metazoa; phylum Arthropoda; class Insecta; order Hymenoptera; family Formicidae; genus Dinoponera; species Dinoponera quadriceps. The sequence goes on along the minus strand of NW_014557714.1, from coordinate 317,455 downwards.
ATTCAAGGTCTTTGCGAAATACAAGCCAATGCAATTTACATAGTTCCTAGATTTTTCATGCCCCTATTTGTGTTATCAAATGAAATGTACTGCTCCAAGTAATTAGGTCAATTATTTAAATTGTGTTATTAGTAAAGATCGGAATTCTATATTGAATACTACATTTTGATACCGAATTTAAATCTTTAATAAATATGTTTTTGTAGGAACATGATATTTAACTATTTACTTTTACATTTCGTTCGAATTATAGGATTATTCAGCAATATTATTCATTTAGTGTGATCTCCTAATTGTTTTGAGTAGCGTATAATGCGCATCAAAATTGCGCCACCGCGCGTATATTATTTCGTTCGCGGTGACAGATTCGATTGTCTCGGTCATTAACTTTTTAAATTTCTCGCGCGCCTGTTCGTGTCGCAATTACGTTTCGTAAATAAAGACGAATGTTGTTGTATGAATTTCAATATCGCGCAAGTGAGCTTCGATAAAACATCAACCCTATGATTTCACTCATAATTATTCTGTACTCTGCAATTATTTCGCTCGTGAAATAATTTGGTCGCGATCGATTCTCGGCTTCCAACTTTTTATACGCGATTTGCCAGTCGTATTTTCCAGAAATACTAAAATTTTATCTGCAAAACGTACCGAAATGTAACGTATCGCGCGGTAAATTTTCATCGAACGAATTTTATCTTTTATTTATCTTTTATTAATCGTCGCGATAGATTCCGTTTCGTCTTAAAAACCTTTATTGTCGTCGTATTTAACGAATGAAAACGTCGTTTTTAATAAATTAATAAATTAATACATCGTTAAACGCGGTTAAAATACGGAATGAATCACGACGCGAGTGAAGTGTGAAGTGCAATCAACGTGGGACGACGGCGACTGTAGCCTACCAACTTCCGGAGAGACGTATGGACGCAGCCGGCAGATTTCATCGGAGAACCTGGCTGGACGTCGACGGACCTGACATCGAAGGATTCACCGTGAAATGGTGAGCGCACAATTTGGACGTTCACGAGGCGTCACGTCAGTAGTAGTGCATGCATAGACGTAAATTGCATTGCAACGGCGGAAATAAGAGCGATATCGTTCTTCAAGACTGCAAGCATTCGGATAATTTATTGGCTCGTGTCGTGAGTAATTTCCGCCGAAGAAAGCAAATATTGATTTCTCATCGAACGTTTTCAAAAAAAAGAAAGAAAGAGAGAGAGAGAGAGAGAGACGGTACAATACATTAAATAGCGCGTTCTGCAATTTACCGTCTAACTCGAATCGCTCATAACTCGGCAACTTATCGCGATACTCTCTCATTTGGATTTTCGGCGTCGATTAAACTGCACAATACGCCATTAAAGTATAGTCCTTTGGGACACCTTGTGCACACCGGGCTTTCTCGCTCGTAGAGAGCGAGATGTCAATAATGTCGATAGGCCAGAAGAGGCGCGTAGTTATTTCCAATATTAGCGGCAAGAAATCTCCAATAAACCAGTGCACTCCGGGTCCCCATTGCAACCCGTTCTCTCCCTTATCGCGTCTTTTTATGACCTGGCGTTCTACAAATTAGGTTTCGCAAATGGGAACGGGGAAAACGAAGTTGCTTTAATGAAAACGTAATCTTTGTTTCACTTCCATTTGCGCCTCTTTTGCCTCCAACGTCCCTGCTTCCCCGTTTCAAAGAGACCTGAAATAAATATCGCGGCTTCTCGCGGTCTCCTCCATCTTCCTATCTCCTCCCCGTATTTATCAACACGCACCGCCAAGAAAGCCCAAGAAGAAACGACTTAACGCATTAAACGGGGTATCTTGGTGGGTGTCCGTGACCGCACGGGTCGTGTCTCGCTCGCGATTCCTCGCGATCATTGCGGCAGCTCGCATACGGGAAAGTCGAGCGGGTGTACGCGGAAAACGAACGGGAAGGAAACGCTAAATGCCATCTCAATGTACACGCCACAGTGCACACGTCGTACATAGTACTGTGACGACGATATATACACGCGAGTGCGAGAGAGTCCAAAGGTAGAAATCGACGGCACTGTCAACATACGAGCGGCTCGCCTCGTTGATTAGCTACTTCGCTTGCAGGTACGTCGTGTTAGATCGGTTGTCCCACCTAAATTCAATGCCGATCGGATACATACAATTAATTTCGTTGCGCGCGATCCCTGTTTTTTACCCCGCTATATCTCGTCCCTGTTTTTTTGTTATTTTGCGTTTGTTATTTCTTTGTTTGTTTTTCCATTTTTCCCATTGTCATTTCTTCAACATTTTCCTCCTTCGATAGTCACGTAACAACCGAATAAATTACAGAAAATATATATAAAGCAATATAATAATAATAATAATACTTCATTGGATATCTAGTTTGCAATTAACAGACAACACGTGAGTAATAAAAAATTAAGGAATAATTAAGACGAGACAGAAGACAGGAAAGGTCACATATTTACATTCTTTAAAATCTTAAGAAGGAGATCTTGGAAGTTCACGATCCATTCTAGAGTTGTGTACTTTACACATCGAGATAAATAATAGCGAGCTATATCCGTGCGAAACACGCTCGTCGCGGCGTGGCCTGGACCGAATATCCATTATCGGGGGATTCGCTTCCGCGAATAATAAATGCTCTATTTTCGTCTTTTCACATCTTTGCATTCGCCACGATATTTTGCCCTCTGTAAGGCCATCGTCTCGAAAGTTCGCCGGCGAACCGATACCCAAGTATCTCAATTCGTACTTCCCGACAACGTTCTCTCGACGAACACGAATAACAACGTTCCGCCTCGTATTTTATTTACACGACTCCATTATCGTAATTCCACTCTCCTCTCTATCCTAACGGCGACACACGTATTCTAACTGATCGCACAGACACCTGCACGCGTAATTGACGCGATACACGTGCCCAGGGTTGTCGGCACTTTCCCACGTCGCATCAGCGATAATGTCACTGAATCAGTAAAATAATACTGTATCGATAATTAGTGAATATTCGTTAATTTTTAGTGGAAACACCTCCACTTGGCTCTTTTGTTTTATACTTCATTAATTCCTACTTCATTAATCGTTGTTGCACTTAACCACACATGTCGTACTTGGCGTAGTTCGTACAGTAGCAGATTTAAAGGCCGGAGGTCTTGGGTCTCATTAGGATGAGCGTGTTTTTCAAATACGATATAAACTGAAGCAATCAAACATAATTAACCCATTAGCTGCCACGATCCCCATTCGGGGATCAAAACAAAACATAATCTGAATATAATTATACTGTTACACAACTTTTTCTGCATATATATAATTTATCCGGCCAAAAATTAAAAAAAAAACAATTTGGCAGTTAATGGGTTAAGAAGGTTTCAGGCCAAATCACACCGCTAGATGTATACGTCTTTATCAACGCGTCTATTCGCCTTTAAACACACAAGATCCCGCCTAGAAACCCCGAGCGATGTTATCGCCGGCACATCGAGTTTCGATTAGCCCGTTTCTCGGCGGCAGCCTCGGCGTCTTAATCGAGCCGGCACAACGTATTCGTTAGTCTAGCCCCGGCGTGTACATCGCGCGACTTCGATATCGAGGCCCGGCGATGATTGGTTCACTTGGAAGTGGGAACCGAGCCGCCGGGCGGCTGCCTGCCTGCCTGCTAAACCCACGCGCGCGATGGTTTAACCGGGTCGAATAGCAGCACCCTATAATCGAAACGTTATAGCCATGCGCGGAGTGTAGATCATGTTATACGATCGCCTCCATTAACATACACATATATACTTCCACGCGATGCGAGCGAGCGGCCCGCGGTTACGCGGGAGGGTGTATCGTGCCGCGGATGCTTGCGCGATCATAGGCGCATGCCATTCCATGCGGCGGCCGGCGCCGTTTTTGACCGATAAAAGGGAGTTCATAGAACACACACACGCACACACACACGCACAACCCACGCGCGTTCAGCGAGGGAGGACTCGTCAGGATGTCCGAATAGCTCGGGTCCGGCTGTATCGACATTCCGCGAGTCTCTGCGAGTCGAAATCGGTCGAAAGGATCAAAGGAGGTTCCACGAGGAAACACGTTATTATGCGAGCCGCTACCGGGCGGACAAAACCGGGACAGAAATGGATAAATATGCGGCGGTATCAGCCGGGGCGGGCTTGTCGCCGCTCAATTTCGCGTCGACCGTGTCGTGTTACGCGTCGCGGATTTATAAGCCGAGGTGCGCTCGCGAATCGAGAAGCGCTGAAATATGATACAGAGGAAAATATACGGAGAGCGGCTAATTCTGGCTTCTCCTCTCCTCGGGGTAGCGTTTTATCTCGCTCGTTATCCCCAGTTTAGTCTCGTAAGATTTCGAGGAGAAGGAGAGAGAGAGAGAGAGCAAAGAGAACCTGTGAGAGCCGATTTCTGGATATGGTATTTCAAATTCTGGAAGGATAACGTCTGACAATGTGATGAAACACTTATAAATCCCGCATGTCTTTTCTCGACTTTATCTGCGAGTATGTTTATATTCCACATTCTGAATATATAGTTCCCTATTCTGAACTCACTTTTTCATCGATAAAAGTGCCTCTAAAAGTAGCGTAGAATCGCCCGACCCGCTGAGATGCCATATGTACCAAGGCATTTTTATCGATAAAAGTGAATTCCGAATCTGAACCGTAGCTTGTCAATGACAGATTTCGTTTAGAGAATAGGCAAGGATTTTTGAAAGATTAAATTTGAGCGAGTCTGCGCAGACATGCGTTCGAATTCGAACGTGTCGTTTGACACGCGAGAACAAAAATGCTCCCCGCTTCCCTTATTTTATATTTCCCTCGTTGAATTTTTATTCTGCGTCACGTTTCCGTCTGAATTTATCTCATTTTTACCCACACGCTCGCACGCCTCGCTCTACGAATTTCTCTTGAAGCGTCCATAAAAATGCCTGCTTTTTCAAGCAACATTCAGGCAGATAATTACGTAACGCGACCCCAAGTTGGCGCGGGCTAAAATCACCCTACTTTTTCCGCCGTCGCCCCGTATTTCCACTCTCCGGCTTGTACACGCGGCGCAAATCGACCGGGAGAACACGGCGAGACGAATGGAAGTTGCTCGTCGTGAGGCTGAATTTCACGGTTTAAATCTCAAGATCGCGGTGAATGCCGAGGTCGTCAAGCTCGCGCGACGCGGTATCCCCGCGTTTTCAATATTGTTTAGACCGAGTTAATTGGGATTCTGCGGTGACAGGAGGAGGAAGAGAGGAGGGACGGAAGGAAGGCCGGGGGAGGGGGATTAGTCGCCGAGCGTCAAGAAGGGTATGCGCCGGGAATACAGTAATTATGATTCTCGGACGCGTCGCATTCAGAGGGAAATGAACTTCGCGCCCCGACACACGACTTCATTAACGAATGGCCGCGCTGAATGGACCTAAACATCCCGTCTCCTCGACTCGGGGATTCTCGCTTGGCCCCGCGACTGAAGAGACAGAGAGCAAGAGAGAGAAAGAGAGAGAAAGAGAGGGATAGAGGGAGGAGGACAAGGGGGTCAAGAGGCATGATTAATTGCTCGTCGGCTAATTACCAATTAGTACGACCGACCGAGACGCCGTTCGCTGTTCTTACTTTTCCGCCGTTTTCTCGCTTGAAATCTATTAGACTAATTATTGTGCGCCGCTTCCATTAGTCCGATCCGGAACACGTGCCCGGAATGCGACGTATTCTCGCCCGCCACCGATCGAACGCGCATTAATTCGTCCCGATTGGCGAAGATAGCGGGGAGAAAATTAGTCCGAGATAAATTCGTCCGGTACGAATACCGATGCATAAGAGAGAGGACGGATTCCGCTCCCGTCGCCGATCGACTTACGATCAACGACTTGTTACGCTCTCGTTGGCAATGTTTCTCGTCGATGAAACCGCAACAGATGCATGTCGCGAGGAAAAATTCCCACGGAGGAGCGAAGAGAGGCAGCGAACGCCGCCGTATCAGTAGTACGTCTGTGTTGTAAGCGCACCGTGTGTCAAGTCAATGGAAGACGGATTTTATTTATTTGTTTATTAAGAAAGAATGTTTTACTTATTCCACTTAATTTCTTTTATTTGTTTGATTTTATTTCTTTTTATTTAATTATTAAGAGAGATTTTTTTATTTATTTACTTATTTATTTCTTATTTACGGGAATCATGCTTACACCTGTGGTCGAATACATATAACTAAAAAAGGGAAAGAAAAGGGTTACACTCACACCTCGATGAATTTCAAAACATCCGGTATCCAATAGGAAAATTTTATTTTTGGGGAATCACTAAAAAACAATATTTCCTATCGAATACTGGATTCGTTCTGAAATTCATCGAAATAAAAGTGCTGCGACCTTCCTTCCTTTAACTGTGCGTGTAAGTAGATCGTGTATATTTATGAGTCACCGACGCACAGAGAAAGAGAGAGAGAGAGAGAGAGAGAGAGATAAATAGATAGAAATCTCGAACGTTACAAAAGAACGTTGCGCGCGTGATGACGCGAATGTATAAAAATCGGCGATTTCGAGCGATTTCGAGCGAGTCATTGTGTTCTCGATATATTAAAGTGCGCTCTATATTAAATATCGCTTTGTCACTACAGAGACTGAATAGCTATTCGATGGTGGTACGATCGTGGGTGACTCGACGACCACACACACACTCGCATTCACGGACACACACATACACGCGCGAGTATATAAGCCCTCTTCTGATATTTCGCGCGATATAGCTTCGTGTGTAGCACGCCTGTTTGCCGGAGTGTGTGTGAACGTGTGTACATTATTTTATTAAATATACTACTCGCTTCAAGTGCGAATATAAGTGCGCGTATTATTAGCGGACGACGAGTGACTTCATTGACAAGCGCGCGACCGGCCGGTACGGTCGCGCGCCGAAATGATGTAACGTTGTCACGTATCTCGCCCTGTGTAAGTCAATATCATTGAATACAGGCGGCATAGGATCACCTGAGCACGCGGAAGGGCGCGCGATAGGGGCGCCCCGGGGGCAAAAGGGTCGCTCTTCTTGAAATATTTATGCGTTTGCCGCGGAAAGCGTAAATATTGTATGGGCCTCGATGCCGTCGGATGGCGATAGAGGATATACGCCCCGGCCAAAGGGGGAAGATCGAAAACACACAGGTGGCTGGCGGATCTCCCCTTTCGGCTGAATCAATTTTCCTTATTTATTGCCGGCAATTGTTTTTCGATATCGCTCCCCGCGGGAAACATCGGGAGCGCGTCTCGCTCACGGCTCCGGCCGCATGTCTTGGAAAACACCCCTGTCCGACTCGTAGATATTAAAAAAAATAGATGTACGTACGAAAACGCATCTCGGATCATCCATACGAGATGCGTGAGGGCGTATGTGTACGCGTACGTATGCGCATGTGTATACGCGCGTGTCTCCCTTCCGGACCGTTGCAAAATAGGGAAGTGACGCGCAGAAAGCAACGCGCATTTGTCAATGTATCTGGATTATTTATGCGTAGACTCGTGTGATAAATGCACTGTCGGTTCCATTTTTTCTCAATTCGCTACACTACCTCTGCCGGCTGCCTGGGTATTGTTTATTCACGCGTCAATTGCGTGATTACTGTGGACATGGTAATGTATTTTACTTTGCGCCTTCGTTAATATTTCTATTCGGACAGTCGCTCGCTAAAACAACGCGATGGTTGTTTCATGATATTTCTCTATTTTCTTTTTTAATTTTCATGCGTCGATTTATCCGTTTTAACGCGTGCGTTTTGCGATAGTACGAATCGTATTTCTAAGATGTTGCTAGGTATATTTATTTCATTTCATTATTTCATTCATTCATATAGCCCCTTTTTTCTCCTTCACCTCCTACACCTTCCTTCTCTTTCTCTCTCTCTCTGTCTGGTTCGCTCGCTCTTCCAGCCTCTCTCTTCATATAGAAGAAGCTTCGTCCAACGCTCACTTAATCCTCAAAGATGTCTCGTCACTGCAGGCCTTGGCACGTCGCGCACTTCTCCATAAGCTCCGGCTTCAGGAAATCCTCACTGAAAGAAAAAGATAGAGCTCCCCCATTAAGTAAAATGCCGAACAAATAAGGATTTTCTCTTGAAGCGAAGTACCGTTCAGCTTTATCGGAAGTCAGACGAAATTCGAGGAGGCGATGCGGAATAGCATGCACCAGATACCACGCGCCTCGACTTTATTCATCGGCGAGCGTTACTTACACGTGTAACAATCCCGTTCGTAACTTCCTCCTCGTGCGCGTTTCCCGCTTATCTTTTTTTCGTTTTTTTCCCCCTTCTCTTCCCCGTTAAATGCCACAATATTCGCGGACGCGCCGCGTCGTGCATATATTTTCGATACACGGCGAACGCGGAAATGCGGATCCTTACGTCGGCACTGTCGCGAATACAATTTCGGTCGTGCGATTCCCTCGGAAACCAGCACGAAATAACGAGACAGCGTTATACCTATATATATATGTGTGTGTGTGTGTGTGTGTACACATATACATTAGAGCTAAAAATTATATTTGAAGTTTTGGCTCTTCGAAGCTTCGAATTTCTGAATCTTCGACATATTATATTTAAGTAATGAAATTTTGAAATGTGAAAATTGAAACATTCGACATTCAAAACTTTAAGAATTGAAAATTATGTGTGTTTGACTATTAAATTCTTTCATGTTAAAAGTTTCTATTTTAACGTTTCATAAAATTTATTATCCGTTTTGCAGACATAGTGAATAGTAAATAGTATTTACTATCGTAAAGAATGTAATTTTTTCTTATATTACGTTATATTGTTTATATATCATGGCGAAATTTACATTTATTTCAAAGTAAAGTTAATGAGACTCGTTCATTATTTGTGCTTTTTTCACTCACTTTATTTTAAATTAGACAAACACAAATCTTAGAATTGAACTAAAAATATTTAAACTAATACTAATTGCGTAACATTTCATTATATTTTTTAAAATCAGTTCTATTAACTTTATTAGCTTCGATATTTTAAATCTTTGAATAAAGTTTGAAGCTCCGAATAATTCGATTTCGAATCTCCGAACTTCGTCGTAAAACATCGAATTATACCGAAGTTTCGAAGCTCCGAAAATGTCAAATAGTATTATCTCTAAAACATATATATGTATACATATAAATATATATACATATATATATACATATAAATATATATACATATATATGTACGTTTATTACAGAGCATTCGTCCAATATTTGCCCGGGAATAAATTGCAGCGCGCACATTAAAATTACCGTTAAACGAGTTAATTATGAATAGCATATTGACATATGGGCATGCGCCGCACTCGTTATGATAATGAAGTAGCTTTATCGAGTCCTAATTTGACGTAATCGGCTTATGACGAGGCTATATCATTTTAACAGCTCCGCGTAAAATGCTGCGCCCGCGTGGGCTCGCAAAATGCTCTCGCTGCTTTCATCTCGTATCTTCGTCTCGCGAAGATTTTGTCTCGGCAATGGGTGCTTTCCTTTGACGGTGATAACAATGCTTCGCGATACACACCGCGGAGCTAAATGCACCGATGAAATATTTTAAATGTATGAACGCGTCTCGATGGCGAGGCGATGACGCGAGACGCGTCCGACAAGAATTTTCCTCCTGCGTTTCTATTGTTATGCACCGCCCTCACACAGCTCGCTCAAGAATGAGCCGCGTTCGTTGCGTTCCTGCATAACGACGAAATTCGCGACGCACATGACGTCGCTTCTTAATGATTACCGGAGCGTCAGAACGTCTCTGCGATACAGAAAGCAAGTTGTGATAGGAGGATAGGGCGACTGAATTGTGTGTCGAAAGAAACTTGGAAATTATATATATATATATTGTGAGTACAAAATAATATCGTTGCAAGTCTTTCTCAGTGTACAGAGAAAAAGGTTTCTTTGGATTTGACATACGTGTTTGCTTGACTTGGGTTTGTTTAATATAAACAACATCATTTAACATCATAATATCAAATCAAATGAAATGGTAAGCAGAGTTAGCATGCAATTTACTTTGATTTCACTATCATCAGATATGAAGAAATCGCATTCGAGGAGGGAAGGAAAAAGGAGCGCTCGTGTTACGTTAATTTTATTATTTTCCACTTGGCAAGTTTCACGATGGGATAAGTCAGTATTTATTTTCTCTCCTATGAAATGAATACACATACCGTACGAAATTGCGCACGTACACACGCATATTCCCATCGCAAAGTGAGCAAATATACGTGACTTCGTAAGTATTATTCCATTTCGTGTATCGCGCAAATTCGGTCCCCGCTACACGAAGTCCAAAGAACTCACCCTGCCGTCGCAATTCGCCGTTTTCCGCTCGGATGTCGTCTCGCTAACAAGTTGGCTGCGAAGTCGCGTCTAACTTGATTAATGGAATACTTGTCTCATAGTTACGTAATAACCCGAGCCTTCGTCCTTTAACCGTGTACTTCATCACCTCCGCCGGCATTCGACATGTCAATGATGATCACGTTCCGAAAGTTGCAACGTAAAGATCACGATGTACTAAGATGTAGAGTCTCATACGTGTCTCGCTAACGCCTCTCCGGCGAGAATGTTTAATTAGACCCGGGCCTGATGATATCGCGGTTTGTTAACACGACCGTGGAATTTTATTTTCCCACTGCAACCCGTAACACTAGCGCTAGCTGCTGCAACGACGATTTATGCCAAAACGGTTTACCCCGAGGTATCGTAGCGCAATTAGGTTTCTGCGGTCGATCGGAAATGTGAATACGCGCGATCATTACATAAATTTGCTCGCGAGCTGCAGCGCGTGCATCACGGCACACAACCTCCGCGTTCTACAAGCGAATTATTAACGAAGGACATGTATATAATTTACGGTAATTGTCGGGCCGCGTACATACTCGTTCGAACGCGCGCTCGACACGCGTAGGAAGCGCAACTCCACGGCGCTTCGGAAGGCGAGGAGTTTCTCTCTCGCGGCGTGCACGACGCGAGACTATAAAATCTCGGCGACGTGTATTCGAAGTTTACGGTCTCGGAAAAACCCCCGTTATACCGCGCTACCGTGCATCTGAGCCTTCCGGTTTCTACGATCTCGCGATACAGCGCGACAGCCTGTCTACGTCGAAAATTAGAATCTCGACCGATCCAAGTGAGACGCGCGCGCGCTCAATTTCCCGGTGCCTGTGATTTACGTCTTCGCTCTCGCGGCTGATTTATCGCCGCGACTTTTAAATCCGTATTAATAGTCTTTATTTGAAACTTGCCTCATGCGAGACACTGAGATCCGAATTTAGAATTATCTGAGTTTTTCACTTGGATTATATGATACGTGTAATCATATTATATTCATAATTATGATTGATCAAGAGAAAATAGTCGAACTCCAAATTCAAATTTAAATATCTCACATGAGGTAACACTGAGAATCTCTTTATAATTATAGTCATTTTTTGAGTTAATTATACTTTGTGGCTTTGATCTTGGAAATAATAATAGTAGTATTCACGCAAGATTGTTATCACTGATATTATATTAACGCTTACTAGAAAAACAGTTCTTCTGGATATAATTGCTTCATTTATGCTTACAAATATCAGGCATTTTCTATTTAATGAAACTTCAAATAATGACGATTAATACAAACCTTAGACGCATATTGATAATGAGATATATACTCAAATTTGAATTTACACACAGGAAAATATAAATTCCACTGTTAAGAAAAGTGATGACTCGTCAACTTATGAAATACTTGAAACAAATAACATTCATTGTTATGCAATACGTATTTTTCTGTGCGCAGAGTTAGGTATAAGTTTCTTTAGTCGAATATCGCGATTACAAATATAACGTCACGCATATAGAATTCTAATAAGAAATTCAAATCTAACGCTCAATTCGGATCTCACGCGGGACAAGTTTCAAAGAACGACTACCGATGCAGGTCTTAGTTTTCAAATATCGCGGCGATTAGACACGAGCGCGCGCGTGTGCGGGTGATATATGAGGCGCAATCACGCGTAAAAACGTTACGGCGCTCGCGGCCGTTGCGGGTTTTACGGCGACTGTAAAAACACGCGCTCGCGCGTGCCGTTCGGCTTTATTAACCCCGGTCGGTAAGTCGCTTTATACCTACTTAAGAAATTGGTCCCTCTGCGCTGAAAATCCCGACGATATATTTGAAGCGTGGAACCGCCAGCCGCGACGGTGTAAGGCACTACTTCCTGACCTTGAGCCCGGGGAGCTTCGTCGGGTCGACGGAACGCTCGCCGGTTACCGAAGCAACTGAGTCGCAACGACTCGCCGCCGATTTTTCAGAGCGTGTACCCGGGGTATTTCTCGTTAAATTTAAATTCAGATAAATTAAGGGAGGCGGCGCCTCGTGGAAAAATAAGATCGGAACTGGCGTGTAAGGCGGGTAAGAAAGTCCTCGTTTTTTCACTCCTCCCTCTTCTCCCTCTTTCTCTCTCGTCCTCCGTGCGTATCCTCTGTCTCCCTCCTTCGGCCTGTTTTCCCCGACGGAGAGCAATGGGCAAGTTCGTCGGAGAGGTTGGGCGTTCGGATACAAGGGGTATTTTTAACAGAGTTGAGGGTAAGGATTTGCATAGACAATAAGGGCGCCGCGATATATTGCGAGAACTTTTAACGTGCGAGCTTCTCTTCACCCTCTCCCTCTCTCTCTCTCTCTCTAGCGCTCGCGGTATGAATAAGCCGTAAATAATTTTCCATCGGACTTTCCCTCTCGAGGAGCTCGGCAGAAACGAGTGGATTCGCGTCTCTCGCGCGAGAGGAGGAGCCACTGAACGAATGCCTCCGCGAGGAGCGGTATTCTCGATCTTCGTGGATCTTTTACGAAGCCACTCGCCGAAAGCTATTTCGCTTCTCATTAAAACCTACTGCGAGCACGAACGTCGGACGATGCACTTTCGACGGACGATAATGAACCGTCCCGAGACGCGCGATACTCGACACCGATTATCCTCGGCTGCGCGTCATCTTTCGCGGATCCATCTGCTGTCGTTTGATCGTAAGCTGACCGCTGGTTTAGCGTTTCACGCGTGAAAAATGTTAATCACGAGTCGAAGGAAGCAGGCGGCGGCGGTGGTGGTTGATTAACAGCGCGGTTATGAGCTCGCGATTCGCGCGGAATTCGCGCCCTCGGCACGGCTGATCGGCGACCCCGCGAAACTCCCTGCTCCCTCTCGCGCTAAGCGCACGTACCGGTAGAACCACGCGACTGCAACCACCGTTAGCCACTGGTTGGTGCAGCCGCGGGAAAGCCCGGGCTCCTCCGAGGGTGGAAAGCCCAGGGTGTTGGGTCATTTCCCGAGCGGCGGCGCCACGAATCACGAAATCCGAGTCTCGCTCCGCCGTTCGAAACGCGTCTTTGATAATCAATTATTCGCGCGTTATCGTTCTCGTCGTTCGAGAGATAAACATAAACGGTCGAATCACGACGCGCGCTCCGGGAGAAAGTTTACTATAATCGTGAGAAATAACAGCACGACACGGCAGGTTTTAATCGACGGGGAAATCTCGGGCGTATCAGCACGCGATACGAACCGGTTTTCGTCGCCGTCTCTTTGTTCCCCGTCCGCGCGCAGTCTTGTTCTCCCATTAGTCTTTCTCGGTGACTCTCTCTGCAACATTCGACGATGCCGAGGCTGGTTAACCGAGGCTGAGCGCGCGGATTTATCTAATCATCTCGCGTGTGCCGCGCGTTTAATTTAAAATTCAATAAAAATTTATGAGGCCCATTGCCGGGCCGCGTACCTCGTAATTACCGATTCCAACTACACAGAGTGGGACACGCCGACATACGTATAGATGCGCGTCGGTGAGGTTCGGCGGTGACTATCGATCTCCGCGCGACTTGTCCCGGCACAAGCTGCAAAAGTACATCGGCCAATTCGCCGAGAACGCGGAGGACGGGTCGCGAGAACGGCGTCATTACTCAAATTCTCATTAGCAACGCTAGAGCCGAGCCATCCAGCGAGAGTTTACTAATTAACGCAGCCAGGGTGGTCCCTTAATATTAGGAGGAGGATCTCGTGAGAGCGAAGACGCGACAGTAGAATATATCGCTGCCGGTTTTCATTAGCGGGAAGACAAATGCCCGATCGACGTGGCTGATTGAGGGTTTCTTGGGGTTCCCCCCTCTCTTTCTCTCTCTCTCTCTCTCTCTCCCTCGTGTTCGATTTCATTCATTGACCAACGAAGCCGAAGATTTCGCAGAAAATTGTCCACGTTGGTCTCTTCCACATTGACGATGCAGATGAAGAAAATCAAATTAGACAGGTTTCGACGATTTTCAAAACGATGATATTTATCGTCGCGAGCAAGTGAAATTCGCAAGTAAAATAAAGTCGGAATAGTCATCGTCGTTGGGAAACGATATCGAGCAAGTTATTTATTTTCTGATCGAACCTCATTAACTCTCTTTCTCTCTCTCTCTCTCTTTTTCTGTCCTGAAAACGCGGAGGTACGCTATTACATAGAAGTAACGCGGAAATTTCTCGGCGCGCGTGTTATGGTGGTTTGTAAATAGGACTTCGGAATGAGATCTCGTTTAACCCATTAGAAACTGAGCCACGCACGCTTCCCTGTGTACCGTTTACACATTTGTACGCTGCCGAGAGAGAACCCTTTTAATCGATGCGAGTGTTTCCGCCTGTCGGCAGAATATCGAGGGCAAAAATAATTGAGCGCGGATCCGCGCTTAATTACTTGCGCAAATAGTCGATATCTCTAATTACTCGTCTGATGGCCAACATTAACGGTTATCATAATTAAGTGTCATTTTTCCACGCGGTGCACAAAGTGTCCTATGAGACTCAGACAAACTTCATCCGAGAGAAGCAATCACATGTAGAGAGAAAATATATTATTAAGCATAAGACAAGTTGAACTGATTTATAATAGTATAATTAATCAATAATTAATCAATCATTTAATTATAGCAATGTAATTAGTAATATAAATAATATAATAGGATTAAAAAGATATAATATCATTTTTTAATATATTATTACATCTTTATATGAATATGTATATAATTATACATTTATATATATTACATATATGAATATATTATTCATTATACGTTTTTAATTGATGACAGTAATTTCCCATGACACTTTTATATAAGTTTTTGCCACGTTGATATTCGAAAATTATCGATTGAATCACTGGATACTTATGAAAATATTTCATGAAAAATCACGGCGACGATCGAGAACCCATCCGGACGATCGCGTACTTCAAAGCTTTCCTTCCCATTTCCCAAAGTAAAAAAGCTAATCTCACTCCTCGCATCTATCGCGCGTCCCCGCAGCCTCGGTAAAAAGCGGTAGCATGCCGCGGGGGTGTATCTCTCTCTTCCTGCCGTGTACTCGTCGACGTCACGGGCGTGTATACGATGTCGTAAAAATCGCGCGGCGCGGCGAGGATTCTCAAGAATGGAGTATTGCTTTCCAGATATCCTATACTCGTAAAATAGCCTTAATGCACCCCTTTTGCGACCGGTGCTATCGATCCTCGCTCTTCGGAGACTCGATATGTAGGCGCGTCTGTGTGTACACACCTGTGTGTGTGCTACCGTATTACGTATGTTACCGCCAGTACCGCCGGTAGATGACTGTGCATTTCGTGTCTGGCAACGCGTATTGCGAGCGTTATTGTACTTGCGTATCTTACATTCCGCCTTCTCGCTGAAATTCTCGCGCGCGCGCGCGAATCAAAACGGTATTACGCGTATTCGCACCCTCGCAAAGACCCGATAGTTCGATAACCTTATCGCGGTGAGACAAGGACGAGTCTCGAGGGCGATGCTCGAAGAGAATGTTCTTTTGAAAGCCACATTCGACCCAGGGAGAGGAATTTAATCGTGAATTAATAACCAGCATGAACTGATCGGAGAGGTATTATGAGCCGGTTTGTAACGAGATCGATTATTGAGAACTAATCGAAAACACGTTAATTAAGGGGAACGACGCGAAGTGAAGATGGACAAAGACTTATACGTCGTTTCGAATCGTCTTTAAGCTTTTCGATCCCATTGTGTTGAATATACGTAAAAAATGGTTAATTTCGCTAAAATTGCAGTCGTTTCCGGCGCCAAATTTATCTCCTTCTAGCTCTAATCGACAAATAGTAGTAATAATATGTGTGTGAGGTAATTTACCACTCACACATCAAAAAACACAATAAAAAACATTTTATACTTGTGTTAAAATCGGTCTCTGTTAAAATTTTTGTGTTAAATTTCTATTATAATCGTATATTAATTTAACATATTGTGTTATATATTGTGTTTATGTTATCTCAATATTTTAAGTTGAATCGATATTTAACATGTGTAAGTGTTAAAATAACACATTTTACACTTCGTTATTAACATATTAATTTTGTGTTAGTTTTTTACATAATATTTGTGTTTCTTTCAACATATTTACATTGTGTTAAATTAACATAAAAATTCATAAGAACCGTTTAGCACATGTGAAATGTGTTAAACTTAACACACAATTTTTTACTGTACTGTTACTATACTTTTATTGTTACTGTACTTTTATTGTTACTGTATAGTAACAGTTATTGAAAAAAATGGTTCTCCTGACTATAATTCTTTACGATCATAATTATAAATACCAAACTTTTTTCAGTGTATCCCACAGTAAGCCTAAAATTTTATTTAGTGTTAGATTTGCTTAACTTATTTTTCTACATGTAGCGACATGTATTTGAAATTCTCTGGAGAAAAGGTGGAACTGAAAGAGTTTTAAGAGACAGACGGAAAATTTCGCTCATCTCGTCCGCGAGGCGGCACACGAGCTGCGCGAGTGATAGGCGTTATCCTGGCGGTCCTTCGCGAATGTGGCGCGTCGCGAAATCGTGTACGAGAGGTCCTAGATATATCTCGAATAGCATCATGAACATTCTCTCATGAGGTCGTGTTTTCTATGGCATGACGTAGCGTTCGCCTGAAAAATACCTCGTTGGATCGCTACTTTTTCCATTTACCGCTCTCTATTTTTTCTCCACTGGCTGCTCCCTTCTATCCCTCTCCCCTCTCCCTCATCGTCTCTTTCGCTCTCCCTTTCTCACACCGTGGCGAATGATTAACGATCGGTGGCACAGAAAAGAAGCGGACGAATAAAAGTGCATGGTCTCCGTCTCGCCCGCCCGCGCGGAATTTTGCTCTTTCGCGTGTGCCTGACATGTTTCCGCCGTGTTTGCCCGACTATTAATGCTCGCCGCGAAATAATAACGATATAAATCATCCGGCTTAGCTGTGGAGTGCGATTTGTCGCGGTGAAATGGGATCTGTCGATATATTGTCTTCCGGTAGCGCGAAGAGCGGAGTTGCGCCGTCGTTTGTCGAGCAAGTTTTATCGGGTCCTCGATTAGTTCAGCTTGAGTCTCGCTGGGTATATTATTGAACATCACTGGAGGGCATTATGGAAAGAAATTGATTTCTATACACCCAATATGCCTAATATTCTTCAATCTTAAGATAGGTTAAAATAAACGCAAACTCGACTTATTTAAATATAAACACAGATTTTATAATTAAATAATAACAGTTTCTCCGTATATACAGCTTGTAAAGCATTCAAGTAATATATATTGAAGAAGAAAATGATTGTTCTCATGAACATTATAATAATTTTCAGCATTAATCATACTTTCTATTATTCCAACAAATAAATAATATCAGCAATATGCGTATGAAATTATTATTGTTAAAACTATAGTAACATTTACCGTAAAAATCTTCGTCCATAATTATTTCACCGTGCAATTGTAATCGTTAAGATGGAATACTTTTTCTCGCGATTTTATAATTAAGCGGAACTTTTGCTTCTCCGCTCGCTCCGTTTTTCCACCCATCTTAACACGTTTTACAACAAGACCACGGTGGCGCGATACATTTGATTTTCGGCTCAGATATCCGGCATACTCTGAATAGCTTTCGCGCGCTTAGATTGATGTTCTCCAGAGCAATATCGTCATAAAGGGCGGCCCATTAATCATTACGGCGGCGTTAACTTCACCCTCAAAACACACTTGGTCCTGTGCTTCATAAACTCGGTACTGTCATCCAGATTTATCTTCGACAGAATGTTCGCATAAATATTTGATCGCGGTCTCAGACACGTGTGATCGAACGTAATACCGATATATCGCCTTACGTCAATTTGTTCCCGGCACTGAAAGTATCGTCAATATTAATTATACCGGGAATACACTTGCGCGCGGGGCGGATGAAATTTAAATAACGTCAAGCGGCAGACTGAAATATCGCAAGTTTGACGTTACTGAAAGAAAGAAAAAAGAAGACCGAGCCAAGCAATACCTTGCGCGATAAATTGACGGGAAATACCGCTCGTTTGGCGCGATTTGTAATTTCGAGGTAAATAACGCGCCGCTCCGAAAGACTTCCAATGGAGCGGTGAAAGCGCAAGCAAAGCGGGTGGTCTGCTTGAAAATCATTAGGCCGGTGTGCCATTGATAATGGTACCCCGTTAGCAGCGGTATTGCGGAAGGAAGATAGCAGACGCGACTCTTTAGCGTCGGCGGGAGAAACGGAAAGAGGGCGAAGGGCGAAAGGGGAGGAGGCCTCTCGCCAGCTACCTCACCAAGATAAAGCGTATAACCTCCATCAAAGTATCCCGTTCTCTTTACGATACGTTCTATTTAAGTATTTCAAATGCGGCTGCGCCGATTCGTGAAAACGCGCGCCTTCTTTCTGATATTTCTTCGCGCTGACACTCAGCCGCTCCCGCTTTCTCTCGCAAACTCCCTCTCCCTCCCTCTCTCTCTCTCTCTCTCTCTCTCTCTCTCTTTCTCGACTGCTTTCAAAGGTGTTAATGGCGCGGGTGAAGCGACGTATAGCAAAATTTAAGCCCTCCTTTCCACCCTTTGTACGCGACCGTGCTCTTAACGAGTGATTACTGCGCCAGATATATGTAGCCACCGAGTAAATGTACAGCGGAATCGACTGCACGGGCAGTTTCGAGCCCGTATTTGCCGTGATTGGTCGACTAATCAAGTTTCTTGCTATTCATCGCAGTTGATCCCCCGAGTATCTCGATCGGTGCCCGCGGACGGAAACATTTCGGCTTTACTCGACGATCAAGTATCAATTATGCATTCCGTTGTATCGTATCGATACAAAACGATCAAATCGGATAAAAAACGATACCTTGTGCGTACGAAGTCGGGACTGTTTAAAAAAATTCGCTTTGCCACGAACGATCCAAAGATACAAAGTGTCGTTTTTAATGAATTTTCCGGCAAACAACGCGATTTTCTGAAGAAACGACACGAATTCTCACAGGTAGAAAGAAAAAAAGCATTCCGAAATTTAAGTAAGACTCCTTACTTAGTTTGATCAGAGGAAGAAAAAATGTAAAGACCGTGAGGAGTTAAAGCATGGATATATTCCATGCTATTTAAATATTAATGTCAAAATTAATACTATTGACAGAGAGTACAATTGTCCATTGTGGCGACAGTCTTTTACGAATGAACCGACCCTCGAGTGCCAATAATATTATTATCAATTATTATCTCCTGAAAAACCTTTTATTCAATTATTATCTCCTGAAAAACCCTTTATTCAATCGCTAAGTAAATTAGTAAGCAATTTATTAATTCCATTATCACGTTGCGAAAAATACTGCCTCAGCCAGAAGGTTTTGTTTGTTCGAAAAACGTTTGATATATTCGCGATGGACAATTTCACTCCCTCACAATAACATTAATATTGATAATATTAATATTCAAATGACATCGGAACGTATCCGTGTTTTAGCTTCTCATGGCCATTAAATTCTTCTCTTGGTTAAAACATTCTGAGTTCGCCGAGCTTAAAATGGCTATTTTTGCAAATACCACTTGCACAAAAAAACAAGATTAATCGAATTAACGTCACGGTACGAATGAATCAAACGCTTTTTCGTCAGGAAAGAAGATTTCTAGTTCTTGAAAGAACCAAATTTGGCTCATAAGAATTTCGTCCAGTCGAAAACGCGTTTGTTTCGTTCATTGTAATATTAATTTAGCCAATCTTTTGTTTCCGTATGCTGTCGATATAAATTTAATTCTATTCCCGACGGAAGTGCGTCGAGGTGTGACGATACACGTAAATAACAAAATCACGCGAGTTGATCGTTCTACCGAATGCCGAAAGCGGACTGGAAGAAGTTGGTCATTGACACAATGGGCACACTTAGCGTGTTCGCGAACATACCTGGAGAGAGAGAGAGAAAGAGAGAGAGAGAGAGAGAGAGAGAGAGATTCTCTCTCACGGGGGAAAGACAAAGAGAAACGAGTGGAGGAGCGCGCGAGGATTGTGCCGGGCCACCGGCAGGGGTGCCGGCAACCAATAGGGGTTGCATAATTCATAGCCCCGGCTACACCCGTCCCGGAATTGCGGCCCGTTCGTTGTATGTTTGCGTAGTGTCAGAACAATATCGTCTCGCGAAAGTTTCGCGGTGCCGAGAATGCGATTTACGTCTAAATTGGCAGGGTTACAACGCGGTTACCACGGTTTATATGCAGCTCGCTTGTCGTTCCCCTCCTCCTCCTCGTCGTCGCGTAAGCGTGAATGAAAGAATGAGTCTACCGCATAACGCGCGCGCACGTAACGCGACGCGACGCGGAATCGTCGGATTTGCGAATTCGCCGTATTCATCATTATTCAATTCGTCGCGCTGCATGGACCAATGACCGTCGCCCGAAGTTTTTATCGCCGGTTACGCGATAACGTCTCGCGAGAAAGCCAACAGAGCGCGTTATTGCAATAATACCCGTAATAAAGACCCGTGATTAACTGATTAATCGAGTTCGCTGAGAGAAACGTATCACGAGGGTGCTCGGAACTGCCGTATTATTGTTTTCGACGTCACGCTGTGCATAAAAAAATATATCCACATATAATATTTGCGTGAAGATACATACGAAACGTCTGTAAAATAAAACATATCTATTTACACGACAAATAGCGGCGGCGCTCGCGCCCCGTAGGAGCGCCGCTGTAATATCGGGAATGGAGGTGGCTTAAATCTCTCCGCCGCACGCGGGCAGTAAAATTCTGTTTTACGGTGACAAGGGGAGAATACCCCGTGGCCCAATAGGTACGGCTCGTAAGTTATACGGTAATAATAACGTATCGATTGTAAGCGTGTAGCACGGGCGCGCGAGAACGAGAACAAGAGTACATGTCGAGAGAGGGCGAGAGAAAGAGAGAGAGAGAGAGAGAAAGAGGTGTCGGCGCACAAAGAGGATTTCACGCTCTCCGCGTATAGAGCGTTCTCGCCGGGGCGCACTACGTGCGACTACCGGAAACGTCGAGTGACTTAGTAACGGCCAGCGAAGCATTTCTTTACGACGCGTATAAACGATACACCGGAATCCCCGCGCCTCGACGAGCTGGATATTCAACCGTAAATCGGCCATCTGGCAAAAAAGCTGCGCCGTCGATACCGCCGGGAGTGTAAACGAGACAGAGAGAGAAAGAGAGCCAGCGGCTTTCATTGCGCGATCATTCGCCAAGTTACCGCTCGATCTCAAAGTGACGACTGCGACATGCATGTGGATTAAAGTCGCCCGCTCGAAAAATACACGCGCTGCGAGGTAGACAAGAGCGAGCCTGCTTCGAGACGATTAAAAGCGGAAAAAGTCTCCGGGCGGCGCGACGTGTGGCGCAGCGGCGATCGCGCGCGACGTCTGCGGTAGCATTAGCGGAAAACTTCGGTCCCTTTTGCGGCACGCTTGCCGGATAAATCCATTCCGTGGTCAGGTTTCGCTTTCATCTGTATGTCGAGAGGATAATGGCTGTATTCCCAAACGGCCATGCGGTAGCGGTGGCCGCGAGGGCCGGCGGGGGGAAGTGGCTCGCTAAAAGAGCGAGGCAAAAGCGAACCGCTCGCCGATATGGAGGCACCCCTCCCCCGAAAGAGAACGAGGAACTCGCGCTGTACTCTAAATCTTTTACGCCAGACGCGAAGAGATGATCAAAGGATTCCTTCGTCTACGCGTACAAGAGACGCTCCTTACTTACACGTCGTGAGAGAAGGTGGCGTGTCGGGAAAAAGATGTTACGCGGTGCCTCCCTTGAAGATCCTCTCGCGTCGTTACAATTCTATTGGCCGTGGACGCGTCATCCGTTTATGACGACCGCTAATTTCTCTCAGCCTGTTCCGCCCGACGACGTGAAAGGGTATTGTTACACCTCGGTATGCCCGCCAGTCGATCATGTAAGAAAATTGTCTCGCGCAGTGGAGAGATTCTAGCGTGTATTAATATAGTTAATACTTTTTAACGTAGCGGTACATATTTTAATAATTTAGGAGTATTTTGATTTGAGAGATTCCGACATTTTGGTAACTTAATATGTTATGAAAGCTACACAAAGAAAAAGATTTCCTTGAGTATTTTGATGTGACAGATTTCAACAGATTTGTAACTTAGCATTTTATGACAGCTACACGGAGAAAAATATTTCTTTGGGCTTAATATATTCTTTTTTAATTGAAACAAATTTGTCTTTTTTGAATCGAGCAAACAAACGAATGTTTGATTCAATTGATAGGGGTGGTTTCTCAAAAAAATATAAATGTCTTGACGTCAAATAACACATTTCTTTTGTATTATCATCCAAACATTACAATAGCTGTCACAAACAATAAATGATTTGAAAGCAGCATAGCACTATGTTAGAAAAATGTTAAAGAACTTCTTTGAATCAGTGGAATAACATTTGATATATAATGAGATAAATGCCCGAGAAGCGTAGCGAACATGTTAAATCAAAGAAACTTATTTCTCTGTATATACATTCGGACGGAAGTGCGTGGTTCATTGGTGGCTTTGATCATGTAAATTCTAGAAAGCAACACGTGCAGGTGGAGGTTTATATACTCTTCGCTCGTTTCCGTGATCCTCGCGTTTCGGTACAGGGAAAGATGCAAGGATCCGGCCCTCGGAGGTCCTGACTCTCTTACTTACGAAAACATTCCGCCAATACTCGTGGGAACGAGATCCCCGTGTTATTCGACAAAATTTAGTCGCAACGTGTTCTCGAGTGTGTGTTGTCGAGATGTTCACCAACACCAGACGCGCGAGTCACTCTCACCGAGAACGATTCGCATGCTAAAATGTCGCTCGGGAAACACATTCGCGTTCATTAAAAATATGTTATTTCATGAAACATCACGCTTTGAGGCAACGAGTGCGAATAGCACGAACGTCTGTGAATGTTAATTCGCCGTTTCGAGGTACGCGACGCGTCATACGAGAACTTTGTCTTATTCGATACGAGAACGTCTCTTTCTCTTCTATCGGTGGAAAAAGCACGTCAGTCCTTTTGTATTCCGCGTTTGCGATATGCAAATTCCGAAGGTTCGTCGCGTTCCGCTCGCGTGAAATTCCACGAGGATCTCTCTCTCTCTCTCTGTGGCTTAGTCTTCTGAAGTTTTTCGCGAACAAAGTAATAAGAATAAATCGTCAAAGGCACGCGAGCAGATGGTGGCTGACAGGGACGCTGCGGAAACGAGATGGGATGGATAATCCCATGGGCGTTGACGGAGGCAAGTAGATATACAGGGTGTCTGAAAATTGAAGACATAACGTTCATGTGCAAAAAATCGCGTACAAAACGAGTAAAACTGAGCAGGAAAGTCATGTTGCAAATTTCACAATAGTTATTAAAGGACTCATGTGTAATGATAAAAGAGACGCATTATAATTTTTGTAATAAACGTTATCATTTTTGTGCAATTTACGATAACTATTTGATCGACGGTAGTCCCAATTCTACAGTATCTTGTTCACCTGCTCACCATTGAAAAAATCAATTATGAAATTCTGCAAATCTTTACATTTCTAGACAAACAAACATATCCTTTAATTTTTTAATTCGTAGCTTCTGAAAGTGTTTCATAAGATATATTTCAGAAATATTAATATAAATATTAATAAAATATTTAAGCTTAGCATATAAGCCTCCGATTCTGCAAATTCTTCGGTTGGGTCCTGCGGTTGCTATAATTTACCTACCTATTCGACGAATTGCGACAAACTGAATTTCAGACAGTCTTAGTGTTGTCATTTATACTTATTATCAGAAGAGTCACATTGTTTTCATTGTTATGACACATAATAAGTATTCTCCATCACTAAGCTGGTCAGTATTACTTCCAAACGTCTCTCACACATGGACGAATGTATCAAAATAAATACTTAACGTGCGGTTGTAACTAGCGGAGAAAATGACATCTTTCGTCGTTAGATGTGCATTTGATGATTCTATGTTCTTCCAAGGATCGCAACCTTCACGTCGCTCCTTCTCTCTCCCTCTCTTTGCCTCTCTTGCCCTCGCCCTCTCGCGTTTCTTCGTTTCTTTGATGGCACGATAATTTAATTACCTTTTAACTGAATCCATCAACCGCGATCTGGAGAGAGGCGGGGGATTTTTGGTATAGTCGAGGTATTCGGCGTCATCGACATTGTTCTTGCTTTACGGCTGGGTCTGGCCACCCTTGTGCCAGACGAAAGTTTCGCGACGTCCTCTCTCCTATTCCTTCCCCCCCTCCCCCTCTCGCACCCTCAGTATCCCAGGGAACCTTCGTTCCCTTTTGTTTTCTGGTCGGGCCGCGCGCGAGAGCAATAAAACCTTATTATACCCGGCTGGAATTTCAATGGCGCGGGCGTAGCGCGCAAGGTGGACGTGGAAACGCGAGCCAAAGAGGGTTGCGAACGATGTGATCGATGGGGACATACGTCAACCTAGCGGGACGGACAGGACGTTGACGCGGAGACAAGATGGGAGGCACTGGGGAGAGGCGAGAGGACGTCAGAAGGAAAGGAAGAGAGGAAGAAAAGGTAGCTGACGAGAGTAGTCGCGAAAAGTGGGGTGCGTGCGCTCGCGGCTGCCAGGTGGCGGGACAACACCTAACTTGAATACAAATTACCCGCCCGCCCGCGCCACCGTTGCTAATCTTGCGGCGCTTCATCCGACGGACTGACGCTGCCAATCACGTCGACCTTCCGTGGATTACCGCCGCCGGCGAGGCGTCGTCGCCGGGGCACGTAATTCGCGATGGATTATTGCGTCGCCTCAATCATATCGTCGATTCCCCCGCCGCGGTATCGAGATCTGCAAATGTAATCGTGACTTTCCACCGCAGCGCACGTCACGCTCTTATTTTCGACGAAATAATCGAGGGAAAAGATTAAAGCCAATGAAAAATCGCGTCTCGCCGATTGAAAGTACACCGGAGATTCGGAGAAATAAGAGCCTGTACGCTGCGACACGAAGTCACCACCTATTTAACCACTTCGTGGCACGCGTCCGCCGAGACTTACGTTCATCAATTTCATCACACTCTGATAAAGAAGGGGCAACGTTTAACGCTTCATTGATAACAGTAAAATAATTCCTCCTCCCGCGAAGGTGTCAACAAAAAATGTCCCCCCTAACGGCTCCTCATTTTTCCAACTGCCTCGACGTGTTACGAATTCCGCGGGGCGGATTATCAGCGCGCAGATTCCGCGAGATCGCGCTCGATCATTTCCCTTTCTTCCGCGTTTCGGGCGGAAATTAACAAAAGCCCGTGCGTGCTGCTACCGGTGACGCGGTTCGACACCGATACGTGACCCAGTGAATGGAAATACGCGCGGCGTAGAAATCGAAACCGCCTCGTAAATCTCTTCTCTAATCTGACAAATCCGGCGCTAATACGTCAAGAGGCTCGTGCCCGTTCGCTAGGTGCTGCTGTGTATGTCGCGCGCATACGACGCAATATTGTCCCGATGCGATGCCTCTATTGTTCGGCTATTCGCATCAATCGGCGGCAGAAGCCAATATAGCGACCGGCCGCTCACCCGTACGCGTGTCCGTGTGTGTGTGTCAAACGTTCCGCCATAGATCCGAGCGGCGCATTGTAATGGTTTGTTTAATACGACATTAGAAATTTGTTTCCGCCGACAGCTGCGGAGACTGCCGGCCATTGTGACGGCACAATGGAAACGCCTCGAATTCCCCGCGGTGTCCGTACCAAGGGGTAGAGACGGGAGGAGGGATAGAGCAAGAGAGAGAGAGAGAGAGGAGGGGAGAGGGGGACAGATTTTCTCGTGTGTACGTCGGAGAGGAACGGCGGGATCGGCCGGTCGGGATGCAGAATGGAGGATAAATGCCTCGATCCGCCCCCGAACGACCCCCCCGAACAACGCTTAGCTCCTGGTGGTGCACGTGTGCCGCCGTTTCCACTTCCACGAGACCGCCGCTCCTCGGAAATCTATGTTTAAAATTTTAAGCTAGCCACTCGCTCGCGCGCACGCGCCTCTCCGGCCGGTACCACACTCGCGTTCGCTCCAAGAGTTATATGCCACTCTCGGATTAAACTCTCAGGAACAGCCTGTTCGGACGATCGACGCGGCTCCGCCGAGAACGACGGTCACCCCCTCGGCCGTTTGATGAAATTTACAAATACGTCGCGCGCTGCTCCGAGACGAGATTGCGAAGTGCGCGCGCCGAGCACTCTCATCGCGGCGGCGGATGTGTCACCTGTCGAGCCGAGTCGCTAAGAATGGCTGAATGTGCACGCAACCAAAAATTTGTGTTTAAAACGGTCCACTTGAAATTTTCGTGTTACTTTAACAATATTCCTCACATTAACACAAAAATTCCAGCGGATCGTTCTTAACACACACTTTTTTACCGTGTACAATTCTTACGTTGATATCACAAAGGCAAGTAAAGACTGTTACGTACCCTCTATAAAATTATATACAGAAAAAAAATTTTAATCAATAACAGACACTCCCATGCAGGAATTTTATACTATTCTTAGAAGATTTTTAGCCTTGAATTGAGTGCGAGTAATACATCAATAGAAATTTCAATCGAATAAAAACTAAGAATCTCCTGAAAAGATTATAATATTTTTGCTTATGTATGAGAATATCTATTTTCTCCGTGTAGAAACTATCATTATCGGCAAATATTTCTTTATAAGGCAAAACTCTCTAGCGGAACGAAGTCACGCGCAAGTGACAGCGGTCGTCAAAGTGTTAAGCAACGCGAACGGAGGAAAGGGAGCGACTCCGTACGGTTCCGAGTCGGAACAACTTTCCGCTTCTCTCTCTTTCTCTCTCTGGCTCGGCGTACATTTTGTGTAGATCGATCGATATTCGTCGCAGACGCACGTGGGAGCCTTCCATATCTACTTCTCGCTGTCGCGTTTCACCCCGCTCGTGCCTCTCCCGCGACCTAGACGCTTTTCCAATTTTCCGCGGCGGCCACGAACGGACTGAAACAATTTAGGTAACGTCGAGCCCGATCAAATAATATGGAGAGTTCAGTCGCCGATATGGAGAGCGCAGTCTCCTTTTATGATCGTGTTCCAAATAGGTTCGCCCGAATGAGCTGGCGCGCCGCGTCGCGCGATAGATTTTTCCTCGGAGATGCGCCTCCATCGCCGAATACCTCCGTCCGGGATCTCATCTTTATGCCCCGGCTACGACCCGTTCTCATCGATTACATTTACTTTGCATCTTAAAGCACCGTCGAATGAGAATTCAGAATCGACGAGGACGGGCGTCCGTTCGCTCGCGGAGCGGCCGGCTGCCGAGTAAAGAAATCGTTAGCGGACGAACGGACGAGCGCTTTAAATCACGAAAACAATTAACATATTAACTGGCCGCGAGCGAGCGTCGACGAGGGGGAGCGGGAGGGCGCGACAGGAGGCCGGGAAGGGTCCTTAAAGTATGCCAAACGAATCGGAGCCGGGCCGCGATGGAACGCGCTTATCTCAGGAGGAATCTTGATTTAACGCGGTGCCGCGCGTTCGACCGGAATACATTAACCCGCTGCCCTAACGAGTCGTCGATGAATTAATTGATGTATGTAAATCACCGGGAGAAAGAGAAAGAGAGGGAGATAGGCAGGGAGAAAGAGCAGCGGCTCTCGACGGGCGAGAAGAGACGCGCGGCGGTAATTTTTACACGCGGTTGGACACGCATCGTCCCGAAAAAATGCCACATTTCGAAATTCGCGTAAAGCGATTTCCCGAAAACTCGTAATCCCGCAGTCCGAGTATCGAGGCGATCTCCGAAAATATAACTTTCCGAAACATTGTGGAAGCCTGCGATTATCTCACAAAAAGCACAGCTCTCTCGAAATCGCGCTCTCCATATCGGCGACTGAACTCTCCATATTGTTTGATCGGATTCGACGTTAATTGGAAGAGCAATTCTATTTTGAACGGTTGTCCTGCCATTCGAGTTGCGTCATCGTAAATCTTCGAGGAGTTATTCCACTCTGCGGGAATTTTATTACGCATTTTGTTTCCCGGGAACGCATATTCTTCCACAAAGACGCCCAGGAGAGACGTCGTGTTATCAACGGGGGACGATAAACGGATACTCGGGACCCGATAAAACGGAGCGCGGAGAACGCAGGTATCGCGTCCGATGTCGCGTAGCACCGTGAGAACGTTTAAACGTACATTTCACTCGGATTTCAATCGCGTCATCTGTAATTAGGCGGCGAAATGTCAAGTGCGCACACGTGACAATTTGCGAGGGGACCGGGGGGGGGGGATATAAACCACGACGGTTAATTAGCGCGCGCGCGCTCGGCGGTTATCTTTACACGTCGAACTGGCCGGCTATAAATTCGCCGGTTATAAATTGTCGCGCGCGAATAATTGAGAGCCGCCTCGCGCTACTTGACCCCGGTAATAATAATAACGCGCGCGATCGCGCCCGCCCGATAACATCATTTAACCGAGCCGGTTAAATCATTGAAAAGTCTCCGCTCCCGTTTCGCGCTCGATATTCGCACGCGAGAGCGTTCTTCTCGTAACCGCCGACAACAACGACGTTCCCCCCTTTTTCGGCCGCGAATGAAAGGAGCGCACTTTTTATTTATACCTCTTTTTTTCTCAAGGAACAGCCGAGGCCCCGCGAGAGAGCGTTACGATTCCTACACGGTCACGACGGCCCAACCCTCTCTCTCGTGCAACCCGATATTCGAAATCTGCCGCTCATCTGTTGCCATACGTGACACACGTATCGCCGCGACCGCCTTTGAGCGACGTGTCCCTGTAATCTTACGCCAACGCGACGTTGTCGGGTGAGGGACGAGTTGTACGTTCCTTTTTTCCTCCTCGTCGTACTTTTTTTTCTTCCATCAGCCGTCAAGCCGATTAGACGACATTTCACATCAACGAGACGACGTGCGCGTCATATTATTTCACGGAGCGCGCTCCTCCCCGACCGCTCGCCAGTATTTAATTAGCTGGGAGATCGCGCGCGAGAATGTAATCGCGGCCGGGGGCGGAAATCAGCCGAACGCCTGTTTGACTTGCCGGGTGGAGCAGCGAGGAGGGGAAAGGGGGCCTCTTAAATATGACGAAATTCCACGAGGTGAAATTCCGCTATTAGCAAAGCAAATCACGGTCGAGGAACCGAATATAAAAATCATCTCGCGAGGGGATGGCGCGAGTTGGCGAATCGTCGATAGAACGGCGAAGGAGCAGCGAGAGGACGAGAGAGAGAGAGAGAGACATAGTTTAGAACAATGAGATTATGCGAGGCGTCGCCGTTCGGTGTACGCGCGCGTATACACAGTTATGTACTTGCTACATCGTCGCGAGGTGGGCCCTGATGAGACAATGAATTCAAGATCACGTCTCTTCCGCCGGAGGCTCCGGTAGGCGCGAACTTAAACCGAGTTACGAAATTAAGTAATTTATATTTATGTATTCACCGAGTGTAACGAGATAGGCGCGCTCGCGCGAGCCGTTCTTGTCTTGTCGTTTGTAAAACAGGCGGGATACGCTGGTAGTGTTCGCGCCGCGCGAAATCCCCGCGAAAAGCCGCCTGATTCCAACTCGGCCAAGCGACGAGATCCATCCTCGTCCCCCGTATCGCGGATCTCGGCGATCTCGCCGCCCGGCGGACTTATCCCCCCCNCCCCCCGTTCCTCGGCGATATCGCGCGACGTGAAAAACGCGCGCGGGGAAATTTTGTAGACGCGCAGTTGGGGTGTGTACACCGTATTATTGTATTTTATTTATTATTTGTACCGCTTATATATCTGATTTCCAAGCTCTTCTTTTTCCAAGTGTTGTACGTTGAGTTTTCTTTTCTCCGTAATTTTTAGAGAATCCACGGTGAGCTCGAGCGGAACAGTCATTCTCGCGATTTCGAGTGGCGGTATTTTCGCCATCACTTCGAGCGAAAATACCGCCGCTTTTCACTTGCTTCGAGTGAGATTCCATGTCACGGAAATATAGAAAGTCAGCTTAGAGAATGACACGGCATGACTGTGCCGCGAGGTGTCGCGCGCAATCGAGCGATCGTCCGTCTCTCGCGACGCGAGCAAAATGCGTTCGCCACGGGGAAACGCAATAAAAGCCGGCCGAAGCGGGTCCGCGGCGGCTTCTCCTTCGTCCTGTTTAATAAAGCATCGTACGAGGTGGTTCCATTTGTCCTTGACAGCGTTCGATACACAGCGGCGTGGACGAAAGTAATTAGGATGGAGGACAGTAAAGACCAAAAGGCGTTATTTCCTCCACTTTCTTCTCGGCACCCCTCGGCTCCCTCCTTCCTTCCTTCTTTTTTCTTCACGAGACTTCCTAAGCGACGCGAAGACGATGGTCCCACGGGTGAGCCATCGTGGCTGGCAGTCGATGTGGGAAATTCGCCCTCGTTCGTCACACCACGAAGACCCCGTCGTCCACGGGAAGCAGGATCCCACTCGTTGTATCCCTCTCTGGGGGGACGCAGAAATACCCTGTCATCTCCTAACGTGGTTCCTGCTCTCGCTCGCTCGCTCGCTCGCTCTCTTTCTCTCTCTCGCTCCTTTCCTCCCGAAACGCGTGCTTTCGCGCTGTACGGATCGCGCCGAAATTACATGTCGGACAGGAAACCCGAGGCATCATTACTTTCCTGTGAGGTAAAAACCAAGAGAAAGAGAGACGGAGAGAGAGGGAGGAGAGAGAAAATTCCGGGGCCGAATGTCTCCCTCGCGAATGCCAGCCGCCTTTCGCCTCTCGCGTGAGTAAGCGAGAAGTTGAAATTCGCGCGGAGATGCGCGTTCACCGAGCCGCGAGAGATACATCGTGGACTCTGCAATTCGAATCGGTTGTGTTTGAATTGCGAGAAATTGGCCCTTAATGAAGCCCCCCGATGCATATTTGGCTGCAATCGATGCAGCTTGCAACTTGCCGCGTCGGCCGAGCGGTGGCGCCAGCCTTCGCGAACTCGGAGAGCCTCGGCAGCGCGGGATATTCCGCGGTCATTGCTTTCTTTGTTAATCATCAAGTTTGTTTGCTAATCAGACATTTTCATCGGTGATTATAATTGATAAGCGAATACACGAAGCGACCGGAAAAATCTGATATGTATATAGACGAATAGAAAGTAATATTTGTAATAGTTTTATCAGTAATGTCCGTAGAAGCAGCGTGAAATTTTCCATTCCGTTCATCCGATCGTCAGGAGAAATGACAGTTTGTCTCTTCATACGACATGCAAAAATGGCTGACGATTTCTCTCTCCCCCCTTTCCTTTTTTTAAAATTTAATCTGGAACAGACGCAGTCGCAGCGGATAAAATTGCGAAATGTTACAAGCGCGACGAGCGGAATGCCAATAACGATCGATAAACGCGTCATTTTATTTTCTCTTATATCGCAAAACCAACGACCGGAATGAGCCTCAACGTTATTAATATCGCTTGTCCCACGAACAACGCACTCTTTGTAACCCTCCCCCAACCCGGTCCCACCTGGTCCGGTATTCTGCATCGAATACCGGCTGCATAATTCACAAAACGATATAAACCACGTAATAAAAGTTGCGTCATAGTCGATAGGACGGTCGGGTTCAAAGAACGGGGTGGAGATGAGGACGGTGGAATTTTTTCCCCTTCTCTATCTCTCTTCATGCCTTTCTCTCCCTCTCCCTCTCTCTCTTTCCCCCTCTCGCGTGCGCGTCATCCACGCGATCGTGCGACGTGATCGTGAGCGGACTCGGTTTGCCAGTTTGGATTATTTACGCAACGATGTCGATGAGGATGGACGTCGGAGGATGGGCCGCGTATACGCGCGTACATATGTACCGCACGTACACGTAAGTCCGGGCGAGTATATGCAAAACATGGGCGGAGCGGGCACAATCTGCACTGTCATCAACATACGCCAGAACACGGCGTGGCTCTTCGTGACACATTGTATAGGCGTCGTCCTATGTCGCTTACATTTAACCGTAAATGAATAATCCGGCCACTTCGTGCGGATTCTTCGCGGATTGTCGCTTCTCGAGAAAGAAAAACGGACTAAATATTAATCATCGAGGAAATGACTTTTCGAGAATGTAACTTTTCCAAGGGAGATGGTACCCGCTCCGTAAGGTCACATTCTCGACGATTCCCCTTCTCAATAATTAATTTACTCTCCGAGACGCGGGATATGTTATTTAACTCGCAAGAAAGTATCCGCCACGGTTCTCCGCTCGGGAAAAATCATTCCTCACGATATGTACCGTGTTTTCGTTCGACGCACCATATTTCAGCCGACGCGCGTCCACGGCGAGACAAGACCGAAAATGTCATTTTCGAGAGCGACTTCGCAAACGGACGTCTCCGACAATATTAAACGAAAACACGATACCCATCGCGGGGGATCATTTCTCTCGAGTGGAGGGTGCAGTGGTATGCAACCTGTTAAAAAGGAAAGAGAGAAAGAAAGAAAACAGTCCGTTCTCGAACACACCCACGTGCGAGAGCGCCCGCGGAGAGTGGGGAAAGGGTCCGTCCACGGCGGGGAGATGCGGAGGGCCGATTTCGCGTAGCTCGCGCGCGCGGCCTGAGCGAAACGCTCGGCTGGTGTGCGTGCGTATAAAACTCGCACATGCCCCGCCCGTACGTCTTATCTCGCGGCTCTTATCGACGGAGAGTATTTGCTCCCCCGAGGGCTCGGCGACCCGCGGGATTAAAGCGTCGAGCGACCAGCAATGAGCCAAGAAATTCGTGCCCGCCGCCGCTCGACGACGACGACGGAGCGATACTTCACGCGACGCGTCGAGGTGAACGTACACGCGATAGGAATGAACGATACGCGCCGAGGCTGACCGCGCGCGTGTCGGCGAATCGTGTTACGTGCTGATGCGACTCTCTTTTTTTCTTCCACCCTCCGGCCGTCGCTTTTAACGTCCGAGGCACGCCATGATCGGCTACGCGCGAGAAAACGCGCTGGGCTTTTCGTGCGACCGTAATTTCGCGTGCGGATATAATAGCAGCCCCGCGCGCGCGTCGAAGATCCGGATACGCGCGATTGCGCTCGGAGTAATGCGGCGGTAATGTACGTTTTTACCCGGCATTACTCGAGAAACGGAAAGCACGGGGCTCTTAGATATGCAATCATCACACGTAAGAAGGCCCCAGTGACAGCGATGCTTTATGGTGACGTCGAGCTAAGATTATTCGTCGAAGTGTAAAGTATTATTTTATTGTTCATCCTCTTATCTTAAATTAAGGAGGAATATTAGGTCGATATTGCAAGATGTATAGCGCGTCGTGTACATTTATCGTTCATCTCATAAATAATTAAGTATTTGCCACTTCAGAAATTGGACGGAAATAAGAAGATATTTCAATTGGATCCAAAATATACATAGAGAATTATTTGTTTTTGTTAGTATTTCATAAGTACGTTTTTCATAAGTTTTCATTCGATAATAGTAATTATTATTACATATTTTTTTAAAACTCAATCGTACATACGTGATCAAAATATACAAGTTTTGAAGAATATGTGTAATCATTTTCTTTGCGAATCGTACAACCTGTGTCAGCTTTTATCGGCTTACGTATAAATTATATCCTGTCTATAAAATATATATAAAATAGTCTACTGTCCGAATTTATAGCCTTTATTTACCTTAAAATTAATTTCTCAATTCTATTTTTATAACGCTCTGTCAGGAAGTTTCGAAATTCTAATCAGTAAACGCACAATTAATTATGAAACTACCGATAGTTCGCGGATATCCTTTTGACGGAGTCGCATTAAATCAATGATAACGACACGTATAATCGAACATAACGGAAGTTCTCGGAGATACCCGCGGCGCGGCATATTCGTATGGAAAATCGCGCGGAGCGAGCACGAATATTCGACAGAGAAACGGCAGGCGGAAAATACGCGAATAGATTCGCTCAGCACGCGAAGAGAGAGGGAGAGAGAGAGAGAGAGAGAGAGGGCGAACCGGTCTCTCTCCCCCTCTCCCTCCGCCGAAACTATTGCTTCGGAAAGCAATAAAGACACCGCCGCGGACTTCCGCCAATGCTGCGATTCGCGAGAGCGAAACGCGGGCTGAGTCATCGCAGCGCAAACACTTTCCTCGATTCCGGCAGAAGCAAAAGAAACGCACGATCGGCTAAAGTACTTCTCGTGTTCCTCCGTTCTCGGGCCGCGCTCGCGTGTCGTGCAGATTCGTACGTGTCAATTGCAGCCGAGGTAAACGGAGAGGCCGAGAGAGACGGCAAGGAGGACGTCGCGAGAAGTGGATAAGCGAGAACAGCGGAGCCCGGCTCGTTCGGCCATTAAACTAAATTCTCGTTTCGACGGCTCGTTAGTCGCGTGAGTGCTCGCGAGCGCACCCGCGAGTGCGAAAACGTCCTCGAAAAACTCGCCCCAGCGAGTTTCCATTTTCACGCTCGCAAGCTTCCGCCGATGGATTACGATCGATCGCTCTTCGCCCCGTGGAGATGCTCCGGTCAAAGAGTCTTCCGTCGATCTTCGAGATCGCCGAGATGGATCGCGAATCTCTTTCGTTATCTCCATGCTCAACCTGATCGGTAACTTTGAATCCATCACGTCGGACGAACTGTGGAAAATGTACGAATTATCAGCGTCAGAATATAAAGTAAAATATTTCTAAAAGTATTCACTTTCCGACGACTTCGCTCGAGTATTTTTCTACGCGGCACGAGCAGAAGAATCGATTTACATGAAAACAGCTTTGAGAACTCGCGTTGTTCCACGTACGGACAATAACGATCGCAATCCGGCGTCCGTCTAAACTCGGGGCTAATTGGGGGCCTTGTGGAATAGCCGATATGGACTAACGAACTCGCGGTTTCCAATTCGAGCGATCGTCAGAATGCTCGCGTTGTTCTCGAACTCGAGCCCGCCCCCTCGCTTTCGTACCTCGTTAACGGAGAACCACGAAGGGGCAGAAGAAAGACTCCGAAGATGGCACGGGCCGATACAGAGTGAGCTATGCCCATCCACGCGGGGCCTCCTTCGGGAGAAACTGGAGCTTCTGCTCCCCATTTATCAATGGAAGCACACCGTGGAGGTAGAGAAGATGAAGAGAAGGAGCTGCGGAACGGCCGGGGTGGCCGGAGGCCGAGGGGAAGGTACAAACGGCGCGCGAAGAAGAGGCAGGAAGGCGGAGAGGAGAGACGGGAAACCGGGCCACTGTGTGTGTGTGCGAACCTATTCGATCCTGAAATAGCGACCCGTTATTTATTAGCCGTCTCGGTAATAGATCCGAGTCTATAAAGTCACACTGTTTCTCGATAATTGGGAAGAAACGAGCTTCCAGCGCGGAGAAATTGAGAGACGAACCGGTGTTAACGTCCCGAGGCACTTTTCGGCTTCTCCTCAGAGCCCCCGGAGGAGCCTCATCCGTTTGCACTAAAGCCGTTCTACAATAGCGTAAAGTTTGCGGTAAGACGTAAATCGTAAGCTAATTGACCGACCACAGTCGCGGGTTATTCTTGGACTGTAAGTATCCAATTGATCAATTAGCTCACCGCTTACGTCTCACTGCGTACTTTACGCTATTGTACAGTGGACTTTACATTTCTCTTCTCCGCGACCACCGGAAGTAACTCTGGATGTTTATCGATTCGAGAAGTAAAGATATAACTTCGTGGAGATTTCGAGATAAACAATATTCTAACTAATCCTGGAAAAAATACTTAAAAAATAATAAGAACGAGAAGGAGAGAGAAAGAGAGACAGAGAGAGAGAGAGAGAGAGACACGATCGTGTTTCGTGTCTCCGCGTGGAAACGCGAGGAAACGGAAATAACCGGAGGAACATCCGCGAGGAGATTTCCACGGCGTAATACGGAGGGCACTTTGCTTCGATTGAAACGCGCGGTCCAGCTGCGCGGTTTTATGAAGCGCGCGAGCGGGGGGAATCTGCTTTACAAATTAATTTATTGGAATGGCTTCCACTTGCGGCCGCTCGGATAACGATTATCCTTTTTCGCCTCGTGCAATTCTAATGATCGCGCGCGCGACCGCAGCCGTCGCTTTAAACAATCGAAGTGCGTCTTTTACGGCTCCGCTCTCGTAAAACTCGAGCGTCATTGATCGTTTCGCGCGATTGCCTCAACGACACGGCGCGCCTCTTAAGGTATCAACGTCACTGACAATTTCACGGCGACGTGCGATCGCAAGGTTCAATCGGCGTCAGTGATCGCTTATCGTCTCGAAGGGCGGAAACGCGATCCCTTCGGTGCTTTCCGGAAAGTATTTGTTATATGTTATTTCAAAATTAATCGATCTTGAGTTCGATCCGCGAGAAGTCCGAAGGAATCGGAAGCGACCGCCTTCAATTTCGAAGCAGGACGCGATCTCTGATCATTTTAAGAAGCTATTTTCAGACGGTACTTAAAATCGTGCAATCTTGAGAGTTCGGTCTGATTCGCGAGGAATCTCGAAGAATCGGAGGCGATCGTCTTCAATTTTGGAGAAGCAGAACACGCGATCTTTGATCATCTTGAGGGACTATTTTTAAATGATACTCAAGATCAAGTAATCTTGAGTTCGATCTGATTCACGAGGAATCTGGAAGAACCGGAGATTATCGTTCGAAGCGTGAAAACGCGCTCTTCGCTCTGTCGTTTCGGGAAAACTTGGGGGACATTTTTCCACGGCCACTTCTCGGGCCAAGTAATTTCGGGTTTGACCCAATTACCGGGGTCGGTGGTGAAAGTGAAATCGAATTTCGCAGCGAGCATCGAGGCTGCTTCACCGACTGACTCACTTAACGCGAATGAAGCTTCACGTTATACACCAAGCCGCACAACGACGACCGTCCGCTTAAAACGCAGCGCGTTCCTTCGTTCCTTCGCCCGCCGGTTCTCTCCGGAAACGTTGACTCAGCCGTTCGCGAATTACCCGCTTCCTAATTCTCCCTCCACTTGGCGAGATAGCTGGAATAATTACTATATAGTTGACTACATCGTGCGCGCTCAAAGGGGATACGATACCTTAAAATTTCATTTCATTCGCTCTCGTACGTTATTCCGCTCGACGACGATTACGAATGCTAATTCTGTAATTCGCTGAGGAAGTTAACTTTGTGGAGAGCACGCTTCTTTGCAGAGAGTGTAATCTCTCTCTTTCTCTCTCTTTCTTTCGCTCTCCTCTTTTCGCATTCCCCTTATCGGCGATCTCGTCGGTTTTTTTCCGCAATACCCGAGCGCACGGCTAGGACGGCTTGTTAATAATCGTTTCCTTTACCGCAGCCGAAGAAATACGTCAACGTCTTGCGATGAAAGAGAAAGACAGAAAGAGAGAGAGAGAGAGGGAGGTGGCGCGTGAAACATTATTCAAATACTCATTAGCACGGTCGAAATAAGCGCTCGTGGCCCTGCCTCGCTAATTAACGCACGACACGGTATAACGCCGTATAACTCGAGCCGGACTCTCTCTCTCTCTCTCTCTCTCTCCCAAGCATTTGAAGACTACCCCTCTCAAGATATTGTGTCTCCTGTCGAAAGAACGGCTCGCTCCGTTGTGCTCGCCCGTATGCGTGCGCGTTCGCGTGCGTAAGCGTACCTGGCATTACCTGTTTTAATTAGCCACGAGACTAATGCGAGATCGACGTGGCCAATCCGGAATCCCGGAGCGCGCTCGACGAGGCTCTCTCTGACTTACGTGACGCGGGAAAAGACGGAGAGAGGGGAGGCAGGAAGGGACGCGCGGAACGCGCAGAGACGAAGGCGATTTCTGCCGGATAAGAGCGCGGATATCGCGGCGATTGCGACGTGGCAACTTTTCAAGCGAACGTTTATATTACCGGCCCCGGAGATAAGTGTATCTGTCCGCATCGCGGGGAGAAGTGAGAGGGGGGGGAGGAAGGCACGTCGGTGCCTTTTAAGTCGTTTCCTCGCGCCGCGCACGTTTGTTATTTTTCGATAAGGCCGAGGGCGACTTTTTTCCCGCTGCATATCGAGGAGATATCGCAGCGCCGCGGCAATCATGCCGATTGCGGTGTGTAATTATCGTCGTCGTCGGTTTCTCTTATTCCCTTGGTAAACTCGGGGTCTCTCTCGCGTGGATGGATGTATCCTTTTCTTTATCGCATCACGACGACGACGATGACGGCGAGTGCCTCTTCGGTCGTGATTATTTTCGTGTTCACGATCATCACAAAGAGAAAGTCAGGCGTTCGCGCATTCACACCACAGGTGTAATTACTGAGCACACAAGCGGCGGGCTATCCTTGCAGTGTGAGAAAGGTTCCCTCCGGCGCCCTTTGAGCGAGGACGACGACGAAGGCGAAGACGGTGGCGCACGGAGGCATCGGGAGTCATGAGAGAGAGAGAGAGAGAGAGAGAGAAATGTTTAGAGTCGGAGACTCGCCGTTAAAGCAGCGAAAGAAAACATTAATTAAAACGTTGCTTAAACCACGCGCCGCCGCGAAGCGATCGCGCAGCCAGATGCAGAGCGCGCCCTCGAGAATTTATGACGGAGAAGTTTCTTAACAACCCGTAACTGGCGCGGTGCTCAAGGCGGATTTCAATTGATAATGCTCCGGCGCGAATCGGCGCCGTTCGAGGGTTGCGCCCGGAGGAGAGAGCGGGAGAGTAGAGAGAAAGAGAGAGGAAGAAGAAAAGAGAGAGAGAGAGAGAGAGAAGCGAGATCGGGCGATGAAGGATCGCCGTAATTTCTTCCGGACGAGGCTACTTATTCACTCTCAACGATTGGTGCAAATTCAAGAGAGAGAGAGAGAGAGAGAGAGAAAGCGAAAGGGAACGAGGGAAGAGCATCGGCGGCAGGAGAGATCGCGGATTTGTGGCGAACGATGAATCGAAGGGCGGCCGAAGCACCCATGAAACTTAAATACACGCCGAGCAGGACGCTCTCCTTTTCCGTCGCGGACAACCCGAGCGTGTGGACGGTCGGAAAGGATCGCAAAAAGAAGAGCGAACGATAGGGCGGAAAGGACGACGAAGGAGAGGGGAGAAAGGGAAAGAGGGAAAAATGAGGAATAAGGAGAAGAAGAAGTAGAATGGAGTAGTAGTTTGAAAAGCGCGACAGAGTACGGCGCGTTCGGACACACGAGGTGTCTCTCTCATTAGCGGATCTGCATGTCTCGGTCCTCAATTATCCCGTCCCGCTCGCAGGCCGCTACTCTGTTTTCTCTTCGGAATTCCAGCTGGACGTCTAATACAATATAACAGAGTTCATTTCGTACCAATTTGCATGTACCGCCGGCTAATTCCACGAAATTGAATTTGTCGCCGCGCCTTTCCTCCAGCACGTGCTCTCACTCTCCCCTTCTACCTTTGTTCCTCCCTCCACGCCTCTCTCTCTCTCTCTCTCACTCCCTGTCTCCGTTCGTCGGCCGGTCCAACGAAGGAGGGAATCCGTCACATCTCGTCCTTGCGCGATCCGAGGACTCTCCGATTACGCTCAGTTGCCGTCCTCGTCTTGTGAGTGGTTTCTCTCCGCGAGCGATCGAACGGCGTTTGCGTTCTCTCGCAAGCTTGGCCGTTCGCCCCGCGATCGATACGCGCCGAGCGTATTATTCATGAGCTTAAGTTTTATCGAGAGAAAACGATGACCCACATCGGAATTTGTGTATGAACACATGCGGTAAACTCCCGGCTGCCGACACCGCCGTCGTCGCGCGACGAGAAAGAACGATCGATAAATCAATCGCACGCGAGCCCGCAAGCGCGTAGGGCAAGCGGGAACTCGCTCGTGGAGACTCGCGGAACCTCGTCTCTCCCTGCTGTGTGGGTCGCATAATAATATTTCATTGCGGTCGATACAATACCGTCTCTTACAATACCGTCCGCGTAATGCGCACATGTACGCACGCAAATCTGAGCGGGCAGTTATGTAACCGCGAGTGAGTCGCGCGAAGGAGACTCGGTCGAAGCGGGGTGAGCCGTACGCAGGCGAAAGACAGCTGATGGTACCTCGACAAATCGCGTTTCGCGAATTTTTACGCAACTCTAGGAAAATGACGCGCCGTCCTGATGAGAGGGATGATATTACGGTTAACGAAGTATCTTACAACGGTAAAAAAAAAACGTACGTCAAGTATGAAAAGAATCTCAAGACACGGTGTGAGTAAATTTACTGTAAAATAGCAGTTAACAAGTGTGTACTCGTTGATTTAGCATCTAGGAAACGTTAAATTTAAAGTTTATTTAAAATTTAAAATTGTTAATCTTTTTATACAATTGTAATTATCTTAGTGCGTGTAATTATAATCACAAATACAAAACTTCGTTTTCCCGGTGTAAAAATTTATTTCGAGAAACCCGCATTTGAAGGTCCCGATTCGCGGATACGATAGATCTCTGGTAGAGATTACACTCTAATGAGCCTTTGAAACGTTAGGTTAGACAGCACGCTCGGCGAAAAGGAAGGAGATCTCGCCGAATGCTCGCAACGTACCTGCGGGAAGTTGCGAATAAAAGCCAAGACTCGCGACCGTTTCCCACCTGTTTCCACCCTCCTCTATCAGTACCCTTTTCCCTGCGACCTCGCCCCTACTCTCTCTCTCTCTCTCTCTTTCTCTCGCCCTCTCTCCCAGCCGGTATTCCACCGGTCGATACAATGCATGGGTCTCGCACTAATGACGTTAAAACGCCGAGGGACGATGGTAGGGCCTGTGATTTCTTCGTCGGTATTTCCGGAAGAAATTTAATTTGCTTAATCGGCGTCGGTTCGGCGGGATGGGGGATCGCCGGCGCAAAGTTTGAACAGAGTTGTATTCGCGAGAGGAGAAAATTCATTGGCGTAACACCGGTTTCTTCTTCCGCTCGGCGCCGCTCGGCGATCCACCGCCGGCCAATATCGCGCGAGGAAGAGAAAGAGCGAAGATATCGCCGACTTTCGAGACTCTCCTCACCCGCCTTGCCATTTCGTGGACTTGTCATTCATTTATTCTTCCTTTTTTTCCTTCCTGCGCGGAAGTTTCCGCTTTCGTGGTTTTCGCTTTCACCCCCCGGCGACACCATTGCCCCGGAGAAGCCACTTTTTTCAACTCTCGCAATCCGGTATCTTCGCCGCGTGTTTCAGCGTGAAGCAAAGTCAGCGGACTGAGAGGGGGAGGGAGGAGTGATTCGGTTCGCTGACGGTGTTTCGATGCGGGCGCGGTGTCGTTAAAGCGCATTGTGAAATTAAATGCGACGGCCGCGCGAAAGCTGTCTGCGCCTAACGAACGAGTCGCCAAACGGGAAGGAGGCGGAAAGAGGGAAAGAGCAGAAACGAGGCTTCTACGGAAAATTCTGAATGCGGCTGAGCATGAATCGAGGAAACAAGATGCCGCCTGCTTTGAGCGAGAGAAAGAGAGAACGGGGGTCTAAGTACGCGATGATTTTCAAAACGGAACCGTGTCGACTCGCACCCCTTTCAGCCCACGACATCAAACGGCGATGAATTTCCACCTTGTTAAAAAATACCCGTCCCGTCGTCCCCCATTCGCGGATATCGCATTTAACATGGCTCTTAATTAAGGGAAATCAAATAACCTCGACGTCGCGATCTTCATTCGCAGGAGAAAAACTACCGTCGCGCAGGCACGTTTCTTCATTATTATTTATCATCGTTCATGAATTATAGAGGAAACGCGATTAATATGGAATATCACGATTTCTAGTCTAAATATCGCAACATAGCGAGCAGTATTATTATTATCTGCCTATAAGCTGCTGGATAAATTTACAATAAATTATAATATAACAAATATATAATATAATAATTATAACACCATTCGATCATTATAATATTCGTGGAAATATATGATAAATTATTTTTTCATAAAATATAAATGAGGTATTCCGTTTCACCTGATTACCCTGTTATTCCATATTCCAAAACCTACCTTCAAACAAATTACTATAACATTAAATATACGATAAGTGAGATGCAAGAATACGTTACAAAAAAAAATTTGGCATTATAATTTGGTGAGAAACTAATTTTAGTTATCTTTAATAGATTTCGTTTTCGATTTATCTTAAATAACCTTGGGTTATTTTATAATACCCGCACTTCCTTCGATTTTGCAATAATCGTAATGATGAGACTCAAATGTCGTTTTCCACCGATGTTTGTACACGTCTTCCATTCAGCTCGTTAATTATTCAGAGAGAAAGGAAGAAGTCCGTAACGGAATGAATGCGAGCATACTTTCCCGAGAGAGAGAAAGAAAGAGAGAGAGAGAGAGAGAAAGAAGATTTATAAATTAATTCGTCCATTCTTCGAAATAACCGTCTCCCTATAACGAGATGATAACGCAACGTAGCTCGTCCATTATCTTAAAGCAGTGCATTCCCCTTTATTAGGCCCGCAGGTTTCGCTCCGGTGAACATTATCCCGTAATAACACGTCGGAAAAGAGCAGC
Source organism: Dinoponera quadriceps (assembly GCF_001313825.1). Classification (NCBI taxonomy): domain Eukaryota; kingdom Metazoa; phylum Arthropoda; class Insecta; order Hymenoptera; family Formicidae; genus Dinoponera; species Dinoponera quadriceps. The sequence goes on along the minus strand of NW_014557714.1, from coordinate 274,765 downwards.
GAAATAGTTACGCCCATGGTCGTCGGGCGAGCTGACGCGCAAAATACTTCTCGCGCGCGCGCGAAGGACAGGGCTGGCAGGGGGTGCGAATGGGTCTAAGAAAGCGTCGGCGGAATACAATAATTACTTCACCTCAGATTTACGAGGACCGGGAAATTGAAATTTTCGTGCCACGCCGGGCTCGCGCGAGCGCCCGCGCGTGCGCACAACGCAGTACAGAACATTTTCAATTATGGCATTATAATTTGTTGCCTCCGTCGCGGCAAAGCTCGAATGTGCGGCTGCCGTCGGAACGGCGCGGGAGAGGAAGAAGAGGGAGAGATAGAGAAAGAGAGGGAGAGATTATATTAATTTAATTTCGCCTTCTTTGACCATGTTGCCCGACTGCTTGCGTCGATGTACGGAACGAGAGAGAGAGAGAGAGAGAAGGGGGAGCGCCGCCAGTAGCACTACATAAACTACCGCGCGAGCGTTCATTAAAGTCACCCGTCGTAAGTGAATCAACGGCCGGCAGAGGGGCGGGGAAGGATCTCGCGCGATTCGAATTAATGATTTACCGCGGCGATCGGCAATTTCAGTGGCCGTGAGGCGTTCGGCCGGATTGTCCTCGTCATCGTGTCCGACGTCGAACTTCTCAGGACACGAGAGAATCGCGACACTCGGTTCTCCTCGGTCGCCGCCGAATCGTCGTCCCGAGGCGAGGGGAAGGCGAAAAGAATGGCTCATGAAAGTAATTAAGCCCGGCCGATATTGCCGGCAACTGCTACGACCCGTATACTCTGCGGGCCGGGGGAAGGAAGGAAGGAGGGCGGGAGGGAGGAAGGAAGGAGGAAACCGAAAAAAGAGGCAAAAGTGGGAAAAAGGATCGGAAGGTCGACTCGGAGTTCGGGGGAGGGGAAGCTCCGCCGGAGCTTTCGCCAGGGGCGGATGTGGTCGGCGGCGACGAGAGGACCGGCGGACGGGTAGGAGGGTGGTTTGCGCCGGCGGCAGAGGTGGCACACGGGGAAGGCGCAGACTGGAAAAGGGTGGCTCGGTGGTACGAGCGAGCGAGGGAAAGCGGGAGGGTACGCGGAAGGGCGCGCGAGAGGGATCGGCGGGGAAGGGGGGGGACGGAATGAGCGGCCAGTGTCAACACTCGCTCACTTTGTGAACCCGCCAACTCTCACTGCAAACCCGGTAGCGCGATATTAACGTTTCCCAACCCCCCGCACGTAGCGTCGAAAATCCAGCCCGGCCTACCCGCCTCTCGCCGCGCGTTGCGTCACCCCCCGGTCGCCGCCGACTCTACGCACACCGGCCGCGACCGCGAACGACCACTTAAACAAACATTCCGCGCGTTTTATTTGATATTTTACACATGAGTCGGCCGAAAATGAAATAACTCAGCGCGATACGTTTATTGAACGACGTGCCTCGCTCGCTCGCGCGCGCACATTTACATACATACACACACACACACAAATACAATCTAATTCGCTCGCGGCGTGTACACGGAGAGCCGTCTCGAACAAACGCGCTTCTCTTTGACGTCGGCGCTTCTTTCGCGAATCGCCCGGAGTGGCGAGAGAGCGCGCGATTCGATATCCGGACGCGGCGTGCGCTCGCGGCCGGGAATGCATTAGCTTGAAACGCAACTCGCGCGAGCTTGACGGAACGGCTATTTGTCTATTGACGCACCGGAGAAAGAGTAGGGAGAGAGAGAGAGAAAGGCTCCTCCGCGTCGCAAATAACACGAAGCAACGAGATGCTGGTTGTTTGCCAAACCGGCGAAACCGCCCCCGCCCCTCTCGCCCGGTTGTTCTGCCGGTCCGATGTCGGCCAACAAACAAATCGATTTCGCCGAGCGCGCCCCACTCCGCACTTTGTCGGTCACCGATCGCCGGATCCGCGGAGAGAGATACACGTTCGGCTTCTCCGAGTGATCGATCTCCCCTTCCTCCGCCTCTCCAACGGTCGGCCCTTTCGGCGCTTTCTCTCTCTTTCTCGCGCGCGTTCTTCATCCCACTCGTGCTATTTTTGTCGATTTTCCGCACGGATTTGGCGAATGTGCGATAATAAAGGAAATAGGGGTATTATGGAATAGATCTTTTTCGAGATTAATCGAAAACTATTATAGATAATTGAAACTAGTCCTCACTGAATTCTAATTCCAAGTGTTTTTAAGAAGTCTCTTTCTCTCTCTCTTTCTCTCTCTTTCTCTCTATCTCTCTCTCACGGATTTCGTTATAGAAAATTTAATATTACATTAATTTTTTTGAAGATATATTTTGGAAAAGTGATACGGAATAGGTCGGGTAAGACGAAATACCTTATTTATCTTGTAAAATGTAATCTTGCTCATATTTCGATAAATATCAATCCTCTAATGGCAAGGTGAATTTTCAACGTAACGTACACTATACTTGCAGAATAGACAACATTAAAGCTATATCTTAGTTTTACATATAACGACAGGTTAGGAATTTGCAAAATAGTTTGACTGTTAAATAAGAGCTTAAAGGCCTACCTGATAAAAGTAGCAAGACACAGAATATCTAAAATTAGACGTACACGCTGTACACAATCTTGTACCAGGCTGCCGCTTTGTAGGTTAGATTAGAGGTGCAGCGCCTAATAATTGCGCTGCTATCCGCTATGTTGCGATACTTAACAGACTAGCAGTCACGGTATTTTATATTACTCGACTATTTCATACTACCCGCATCTCCTCCACACTTGCACACTTCTCTACACTCGACGCGACAGAACCCGCCCGCGGCGATACCCGTAATCGTAAGCGATTGTATTTTTTCTGCTTCTTTCTCTCTCTCGCGTGCTTTTTTTTCTATAACCGCCACGCGAATCGCCAGTCGCCAGCTGGCCCATGTGATCGAAAAGTGACATTAATACCGGATTTTTCCCTCTCCTTTCCGCGGGATTTAATGGAATTCCATTTTGTATGACCGGTAATATTCTGGTATTTAACAATCGCCCGTTCCCCTTCGCACTTTTTTCGCCGGGCGCCGGAGCTTGAAATTCGGGTGGGAACGCGCATCAGACGTTATCGACGATCTACCACGATGCGTATGTGCGTGTGTGTATCCGTGTGGGTGACGTTACACTTTCATCGCGCCTCCCGATACACGTGGTATTTGGATAAAAAGCGCGCGTTTCGCCCGTCCGCCCGCTCGCTCGGCCGGCGCGCGCGCGGAAAAAAAGGCGCATACGGTATGCGGGCGTTAGACGGTCAATTTCCGCGGCTTTGATTGGCGGTAGGAAAGAGGGGAAACGTTATAACACCGTCTGGCATGACGCTGCAACGTGCGTTCGCCCGCTCGTCCGCTCTCCCGCGCGTTCTCTCGCTGGCGAGCGCGGTGCAATTTACTGCGAACGGTCGCGGTTTGGACCGATGATAAACGATCATGCTTGACCATGAAGGGAGCAAAAACGGGAATGACTTTTCAACCATTATTAGCCGGCTATCAGCGGCGAATCATCATACAATGACGCAAAGTAAGCGTGGTCGGCGCTACCGTGGAGAATCGGTGCGCGCCGATGTAAGCATAAAGCATACCGTAAAAACCGCGCCGCCTCGCAAGGCCGCGTCGATTCCTCCGCGTGTAAATATTCTCACTCGCAGATACAGACGTTGTTAATGCGAAGGATACGCCGGCAAGGATACGCCGTGCGTTCGCCTCGCGAAAGGGCCTCCGTCGGTCACGAGCGCAAAATCGCCCTTAATCCGTGTAAAGATTCCTCAAGATTCTCCCCGATATTACAGATTCCGAAATTTCTCCCGAAAATTATCCTGGAGTGACCAGTTGGGAATCCCATTCTTGCCCCAAACTTGGGTCTTACGCGTGTAGAATCGAAACAGAAATAATTGAAAACATGTTCTCTCCTTCTTTTAGCGGATAAATCGATATATTTTCAGGATTAATTAGGATTAATTGAAGAATTGTATATCTTTACAACTATTGAATTTGAAAGAATGAGAGATAAAAAACATATATTACATTTTAAGTGTTTACTCTTTTATACAGGATGTATTTTAATCGATGTCAAATATTGTAGAAATGCATCCCCATCGACTAAATGTTGGAAAAAGTTCGTATATTCATGAGTCTAGAAACGCTTAGTTTCTGAGACAGAAGGGATTTTATTATTTAATAATGTCATACAATTAATAAACGAATCAACATAAGAAATAATACAATTAAATAAGCAGAGTTTAATAGAAATGAAGAAAAAAAAATAAACACAAGACCATTTTCTTACAGAAATTGTGCGAAATGGTATTTTATTTTGCTTCGATGCATCTTCGTTCCATACTTTATCGTGATGTATTGAATACTCCGGGAATGTTACGTATTTGCTTACATCCATTTACGATACGCTGTCTTGAAACGTCAACATCAGGCACAGGAGTTGCGTAAACACAAATGTCTTCAGAGATAAAAATCCCCATTGGGGTAAAATACTTTAATAGCTCGAAAACTAAGCTTTTCCGAACCCATGTTTATAACTTTATGTTTATGAGCTTTTTTTAATGTTTGATCCACGATAATACGCCGTTATAATATTTGACATCAATTAAAATAGATCCTGTATATTAACATTTGTCAAGTAAAAATCGAACTTTAAAATGCAAAAGTAAACGTCAATGTGTATATACGCAATTAGGATTAAATTGGAAATTAATTTATTCAATTTTAATATATCCCTTTAAATAAATTTCCCATGTATACGACGTGCTTGAAATATTGGCACTTCCAATCCGAATCTCCATAAATTTCCTCGAGTCTATCATTGTTCCTTTTAACAGACTGGCTCTAATTAGATCGCAAGAAACTTACTCCGTGGACTTCTCATATCCGCATCACGTGAAAGAAGCCCGAGACGGAACGCATCCTCGAAAGTGCTCGCACACCGCGGAATGTCAGAAAACGTGCCACCGGCTGTCGGACGGGCCGGCTGACTGGCGGAGGACGAAAAAGGAGGCAACGTGAAATTTCTTTCCAGCCCGTCAAGACGATTCCGCATGCACCGCATGGGTGCCCGTCCCCGATCATTACGAGCGCGCTCGAGAGGCGCGCGCGAGAAAGGCAGAATCGTTCGACCGAAGAGGACGGCGTTTTCGAGCGAACGAGTGCCCGCCTGTCCGTCCGGACTGTGATCGTTCTTTATTTCCCCCCACCTACTTCCACTTCTTTCCTTGCTTATTCTTTTTTGACACGAGCGTGCCAACTCCACCGAGTCGTAATTTTGATTTTATTTTCACGCTCTTTAAATTTAATTTGCGCCTACTTAGGTAGGCTATAGACAATTGAAAACCTAAATTGACGATATTATGCTTGGAACTTCTCTATTAAACCTTTAATTCTATCATAGACGGTATTTTAATGCTGCCTTGAAGCTGCAAATGCCCTTGACTTTGTTTTAATTCATGTGACTATTCAAAATAATTTACTCTTTCTTTGACGCTAGAAAACAGAAATTTAAGACTCTACTTTGCCATCTTCCATTGTGTTAGAATTAAAAATTTAACACTTAGACTGCTATGTCACCCGTATATGAATGAAGCATGAATTTCCCCAGGGGTCCCATCGCTCATGTATGGTTGACGGTTTTAATAACCGAATAGAACCAATTTCACAAATTATAGAGTTATTAAATAAAAGCAATAAAATATCATGTGTACAGTATATACTAAAATAAAAAGGAGTAAAATTAACATTATAAATTTATTATGAAATTATTAAAATTATATGTATCTCTCGTAATATCTTGAAGGGCAATGTCGTGCATAATTATAGTTGTTATTACACCTCAATGCAATAAGAGTATTTTCATTATGAATAACATATGAGATGTGGAGTACGTATAGAAGGATAGAAACAGATACTATCGTCTTTTCATTAACCACATGGTTTGTTTTGTATTCTGACTCCGCGTATACGGTTACGCGCTTGCGACTCTTGGCCCCGTGGGCTTTACGTTGGAAAGCAGGCAGTCCAAGTGTTAACACAGAGTCAAAATTTCAACTCGGAAACCCCCCGAGCCGAAAATTGGATATTACTTTGACGCCCTCAAGGACAGTTTGCGTTTCTTTAGACGGCCTATAGATTAATAAAAACTTACTTTATAACGATATCTCGCGAGTGAAAATTTTGCTGCTATTGCATTTTGACGCTGAAACAGCGAAAACGGATATTAAGACATCATCAGGGCCAAAAAGTAGCAATGTTACATTATATTATTAAAATTAAAATACTCAACTTATTTTACTACCTTAATTCTTACTACGTTGTCGAATTAAAGTTTTAACATAGGGCCAAAATTTCGACTCGGCCTCACCGTTAACTTTCCCTCTTAACCCTTCAGTCTCTTAGATTTCATTCTAATGGCACTGTAAAGCAACTTATGTTGGCGCAAAAACACTGGGAACGCAATTCAAGACACCATCATGTTCAAAGAACGGCAACAAATTATACATTCGAATTCTGAAATTGAGTCTATTTTGCTACATACAGCTGCTACTGTTGTCAAATTCAAGATCGAACGGCGAAAATTCGCGTCGGGCCGCGGGCGGGACACGCGCACGCGTGCGTGCGTGCGTGCTCGATATCCGCCGCGGGCGCATGGTGATCCGGCGAGATCCAGAGCGACGAGGAGGAGGCGTAGGTGGAGACCTTGTTTATTCCCGCCGCGGCCGTATATTTTAGCGAGCGGCTCGCTAATCGCCAGTTATTAATATCGCATCCACGCCCGAATCCGGGATTAGGCGCGCATCGTTCGGATAACCCGCGGCTCTACCGCGATAATTGATTGTCGCGGATTCGTCATATCCAGCCTCCCCATCTAACGCGCGAGCGACCTCTGTCACTATCGCCACATTGTTCGNCCACATTGTTCGCCCCCCCCCCCCCTCTCTCTCTCTCACTCTCTGCCGGTGTGTACGCACGTCCTCGCTCCTCCACGGCCGGGTCGACGCTGTAATTGTTATCCAGGCGGGATTATGCGAGTGCCGATGGTTCAGGGCCACGAGGTCCTCTATTAAGCCCCGGCGCTATTGTTGCGCCCGGCGGACTCTATACACCCGGGTGAACTTGTTTCGCGAATATCCGCGAGGATACGCGCAGTTAGTTGCACGCGACGCTCCACGGCCGCGTGGAACATCCCTTTGGCCAAGTACGTGCTTGTCTCCTCTTCCCGATTTGCGTATTCGTATTCGTGCGTCACACAATGCGGAGCGCGCGCGCGCGCGCGAGAGAGCGTATTACGCGCGGGGGAGGAGGCGGGCGGGTTATAGAAAAGAAATCTGGAAACCGATATTAAGGGGTAGACTCGCCCGGCTGTGTATTTATGCGGCCGGAATATCGAAGTCTCTCTCGCGCGTCGCGGCTCAGCGCGTTGTGGTGGAACCTTATGAACGTTTTTCCCGGAGATTTACATTTATATGTATGTCGTTATTATACAGAGCCCTCTCCCTCCCCAGCCTCGCTCCCCCGGAAACGATGCATACGCTTCGGTTGACGATGTATCGTCGCGATGCGCCTTGATGAGGACGGGGGAAACTTTGTCGTGATGTTGAAAAGCGACGGTTCGAATTCGAGAAATGTAATTTTTCAGGGGGTTGAGGAAAGTGATAAAATCTGAATAAAATCAATTGCCAGTGTCTCAATCGCACGGTAAAAAGTTTCTTCGCTCTGTTAGACCAAGAGGCGCGAACCCACGTTAATCGACTCAGAAATGAGATTGTTTCATCGCCGTCAACCGATCAAACTTATCAAACGAGAAGGTGAGAAACAAAATGAGACTATTTTGTAATGGCGAGCAAAACTGTCTTGCGATGGTAAACATTGAGAATTCGAGCGTGTAACTTTTTCTTGTTCTGAAATGTAACTTTACGCAAGCTCTTTACGATACTGATTCAAAATCGCAAGTTTCTCAATTTCACGTCACTTTTCCACACTGATGGAAAATTATACTCACTTCCGACGGTAAACATATTTTATAATAATAACAACGTGCACGTAAGGTAAAAATTCTCCCGACTCTTTTTGTGGTTAAAATAAAAAAGGATATATTTGGTGCCGAAAATAACTATAATTTTCCATCAGTGCACATGACGTACGATTACACTCCCGTGACTGTAAAATTACCAAATAATTGAACTAAGCCCGAGGAAATTCAGCCAAAAGTCGGAACAAACGCAGCAGCAAATCAAACTTTTCAGGACGTGTAATGTTTTTCTTCGACCGTCACACCGGTCTCGAATTTAGTTCCGTAACGAGCGAACGAGAAAGATCTCTGCAATCGGCCGACGGGGTCGAGCTTTACGTATCTCTCGACACTCGATATCCCCGACATCATTAGAATGTTGCTCACACGAGACTGGCAAATACCCCTTCCCCCCTCCGATCATAACACGCCGATCGCTGTTCCGCCCGCGCGCGCGGTATCAATTCGCCGTCGATGCTCGACCGTGAGTATCGGCCGCGTACGAATCGTTTATTAATTTTACGATTCGACGATTCACTGCTCGCTCGAAAGGCAACGTAGTATTAACGGTGTATCGCAACGGCAACGCGGGATCATTAATCACATCGGCCGTTCGGTGGGGCGCGCGTACGATCCATTTTTCGCACATGCTAATCGCGGTTTATTAATATTGCATCGATTACGGCCGACGTGCGCGGCTTATGCGCCGATGTGGGGAGACCGAAAGAGAGGGGGCGAGGGGGCAGAGTTTGAGGGGAGAGGGAGAGGGAATAATCGATGGTCGTTGGATTCGTCATTTGGTTCTCCGCCTCTATCCGTTATACCGTAGATCCGCGAGGATTACGCGCGCGAGCCTTTATCCCCGCCGATCGGTCGCTGCTGGATATCGCGGCGCACATGTGCGCCAGTACTTACGTCTAAGCTGGAGATATCTCATATACGAGCTTATCCGGACGCTGTACCAACAGAGGAGTATGCGCTTGTACGGAAGCCGTGCCGCGGAGATCCTTAAGATAAATTTATTCTCGAGATTGAACTCGCGCGCGAGGTGCTTAAATTAAAAAAGAGAGAGAGAGAGAGAGAGAGAAGGGGGGGNGGGGGGGGGGGAGAGGAAAAAGTCCGCACCTGGCGAAGCTACGTGGCGGCGTGTGGCGCGCGAATGTTTGCGATTTATTTCCGCGTAACGTTATCCATTCCGCATTATTATTTGTGAAACGGCTTTCACGAGCGTTTTCTCAGACACATCGGCGTGAAAAATATCTCGCCGCGGCTGCACGCGAGATATCCCCGCGGTTGGCTGGACGTTTTCCGCGGCTGAGCCGCGGATGGCGAGCGGGCGAGTGATTAATCGACTTCACGCGCGATATGTCACGAAAGGTTGTCCGCTTTCGCACAACTTTCGGGTACAAAATCGAGACATATGCTCGATCGCATACGGCCCGGTCGGCTCTTTCGATTTGCGCGCCCCTTCGTGATTTAATGGATTGGAATGGGCCAAAGGTCGATTACGTAATTGCTACGAATACGAGAGCGCAATTCCAGGGAAGAGAGCGGTGAGAACGAGAGGGAGGGAGGGGGAGAGAGAGAGAAAGAGAGAACGGTCGGAGCGATATCTCGAAGTTCGCTCTCGCGAACGCTATGACCATTTGTCCGTGAAGAATGGAACCCCACATCCCGAATTGTACTTCGCGAATTGGTCGCCCCGCTCCCTCACAATGCCGACATCGATTGATCCCGGAGACAATAACGGCCGCTCGAGGCTGAATCTAAAAGGCGTTCTCGAATTTTGTTTACCTAGGTTAACCCCCCGCGAGACAGGCACCCCCTCGCTGTTTCCCCGACACCTCCTTCGAACGCTCGACGCGTGAAACGATTGCCGATGATCGGAGACGCGTTTGACAAATGCGACGCATTCGTCATTTTCTCGCACAAAATTCCCGGAGATTTCTATAATTGGGATCGAGTTTGATGGGTAAGAGAGGGACTCTGCATTCTGACTGGGAGGTTTAAGAAGATTCGGAAGATATCAGAAGTAACATTTCGAAGACGGGATTCTTCTCATTGGGAAATCAAAACTGTTCCGATTCCAGACGGAAAAAATTCATCCTTAAAATGTTAAGAATTTCTAATTAGGAGTGTTCAGAATAAAAGTTTCTAATTAGAAATGTTTGAAAGAAGAACCCTAATTTTTCTCATTTCTGATTGATATTATATTTTTAACGGTTATGCTTATATTCTCATATCGTTTAAAAAATGTAATTGAATACTTGCAATGGCATACTTGCTAGTAAATGTTGAAAATAATGACAAATAATTAATAATTGATAATAAATTAATAATTATTTAATAATAAATTTCTGTAAAAGAAATAATATACCAATAATAGTACCACGATAACATATTCTGGGTTAGTTTTGGTTACATTATGGATATTTCTGCAAGAATCACAACCCATACAGCACGTATGTTTAAAAGACATCCCGAAGACGTCCTCTAGACGTTTCATTTTTTACATCTTAAAGACGTCTTTAAGACGTCTCAACATTCTCTGGGAACACTAGAACTCGAAAATAGAATAGACATAACTCAAGACCTCTACTTATTATTCCTCAAGATACTCGATGAATACAAGGAACACAACAACAGAACATTCTCTGGATATCCTATATTCCAAGCAGATATCCTTAGGAAATCCAGAAGATATCCGTATGCTGTCCGAATCGATCGGGCTTCTCTTCGAATTTCCTCAGGGCGTCCTGAAATTTTCCGATATCCTATACATGTCCTGCATATGTCCAAAAATATGTAGAACATTAAGAATCATCCTGAGGATATATTGCGCCGTCTAGGATAGCACCAAAGTGTAAGCCGGGTTCCTCTCTCGGCGGAAAAGCTAAAGCGATAAAGTCAGACACGGAGAAGGTCTCGAGGAAATTTCTGCGGTGTTCTAGAAATTTATTGCCTCGCATATATTTCTGTTTAATCACAACGCCCATCTGAAACGTTGAATTAGATCGCGGCCGAAGGCGCGCGCGCGCTCTCTAAAAAATCCACGCCATCCATAAGCGGCGATTTTCGGCCCGCTCTCGAGCCGCACGGGAAACGAATATTTACGACGGCTCGGATAATATCCGGCTCGGACGCGGAGGCGCAATTTGCATAGAATCAATTCGATCCCGCGAAGCTCCGATTTTGATTACGCGACGAATCGATCCCTCCGATTGATAAATTGTCATTAGTCCCCGCTCTCCCTGCTCACACTCCATTTCCCTCCTCCCTCGCCCCCTCCCAAATATGCTCGCAGGCGACCCTTTCGGGCCGCGGGCGTGATTTATGAATAATCCACGCTCGCGATCCACGCGCCCAGGGTGGTCCTGCCCGCGCGCGAACGGCGGAATGAGAATTAAAGGAGAAAGAGAGGGGAAAAAAATACGCACGCGGACATCATCCTCTCTCTCTCTCTCTCTTTCTCTCTCTCGCGAGTATTTCGCGAGAGGTGAACGCGTGTAATTGGGACGCGTGGTCGCGAGACCTCGCCGAGGACGGGTTTCACTGGTCGTCGCGCGAGGAGAATCCGCGCGGGCGGGCCTCGCTAATCGTCGTCATTAATTATTGGATTTGTATCGTGCGTTACGTAAGGAAGGCGGCAAGCCACGACGGGCGATCCATCATTCCTAAAGATACGCCTACTCGATCCGCCGTCACAAATGCACGTACGTCATGCTGCCGTGCTCGTATTTTCATAAAAGCCCCTTATCTCGCAGATATTACACGACGGAAATTGAAAGATATACATTCTCGTGATTAATACACGAGCGCGGCAGCGCGCGTTTGCACAAGCCGCCGCTCTCTCGTCTGCATACAAAGTGCGCGTCGGCTCATTAAAAAATATCGTAACGAGGCGCGATCCTCCGGACGCGATATTTAAATCGTCAGGGCGATATTCAAATATTCAGCCAAACGAAACGCCAGTTAATGCTCGCGGAGATTCAATCGTGCGCGCTGAGGAAAAAGTGTTCGTTAATTGTGATCGCAATCGCACAATGAAAGTATTACAGTCGGGAGAACTATTCCGGCATTTGGTAAAAAAGTTGTATTATGGTGTCAGTGATAACGTCTCACGTGAATAATGCCACCGCTACTTTTTGTCAAAACAAAAAATGTTAAGGAGAAGGGAAGAGAGTGAATTATGTTTTCTCTCGGAGCGATTACGCACTGAGAGGAGAAAATTTGATATTTGCGGCTATAATCATCATAGTTAAAGAAACCTAGTCGGAAGGCTTTTTTACTAAGTTTTCCTATTAAGTGTTAATGTAGTGTCAGTGTTAATAATCTAACATGCATATTGCTGGTACTATTTTTGGGGTTAAAGTCATAAAAAGAGTATAATTGGGGCCAAAAGTTACTATAATTTCTCTCGGTGTACTGGTCAACGTGAAAATTATATCTTGGATCTAAATCGTTAATTTTAGTTAATTTTGTCATTAATCACAAATATAACAATTCAAAATTTAGTTCTAATTCCCATCATACAGCACACAACGATCCAAAAGGAATTGATACTTGAAGTTTTCATGGTGCGAAAATCAAGGAACGTCTTCAGCATCATATCTTCTAAAGCTAATTTTTATATATGTATGTGAATGAGATACGTGTTTTAATTTCCTGTAGGAAGGCAGAGACCATTTATAGTCTTTCATTGTAATATTCTTTATTTCGAGACCGTTGAAAAACATCTAATAATGTAACATTTAAAAGGAATTTTACTTTATCCGCCAGTGCGAAATATAAAAATAAGAAATTATAATAAAAATATACTCTGCTATTTTATATGTATATTTTTTCACACCTCATACCATTAATTCATAATTAAAATATAGCTTATATTAATCAAATTAAATAATTCTTTTATCATAATTTTCTGTTTCAACGCGCAAACATAAATAGAGAGCGTTAAAATTCATAAAATGGGTGTAATTGATAAAGCGAAATTTGTTGACCGGTGTTATCAGTCGTGCAATGCATCGTCGAGATTATTATCCTCCCGCGAGAAATTATTATTCCCATGCATTCGTCGCGACTCCGGCCAAAATTAATTTTTGGTGATTGAAACATTCGCCGTAATGGGATCGAAGAGAAGTAATACTTCGACCGGAAGACACTTTTGAAGAAGTAGCGATGGAAATTTGTGGCTTCCGACGCATCGAGTTATCGATGCGCCGTTCGACGGACGATTAAACGGCTGATAGATTGTCCGCGAAAACAGCCCCGTGACAAATCGCCCGCGCTTACTCACCCCCCCTCCCCCCCTCCCGTCGCGCGTCGTTTTTCTCAGTGGCCGATTATTTTATTTCGAGTGGATAGGGCCGGTTAACTAAGTGCCGGAAGGCGCTGCCGGTCTTAGATAGCCCTCGCGGAGACACTTTTGGCCGGCCGCCAAGGCGGCGCGGCGACGACCGCCGGAGGTTTCTTACGAGCTGTATATTTTTTCACCCATATTTAGTATTCCATTTGGGTATCTTCCGTCGTCACGAAGAAGTATCTTCCCGTTGGTAAAAAGTTCCGTTCGTTAAAAATAGTTCGTACGTTTCCGCAAAGAGAGGTTCACGCGACTCGCGCGATAGTTTGCGTAAAAATCTTCACGTTTCTTCACCGATATTTCGTTTTGTCAACTCATTAGCGAAGTGTCTCATTTATGCAATGCTTCTTTTTTATTGAATGAAATAATTCACGATTGACATATAATTTTAATAATTTCGTGTAATTTCTTCTTTAACTTCATATTTTTAGTAGAAGGTAACAAATAGATCAATATCTACATTCAAAATTCATTCATAGTTTTACTCATTGTTGTTCCTTCTAAGAGAGTTTGTTTTGAGGAAATATATAAATTTGTAACAAAACACTGTGTTTTTTGAACAATAACAAATTTTTTTGATTTATTATTATTTAGGGGGGCCACCTTATCATCTTCGTTCCTCTTCGAATCACCATGCAGTGTCGTCACATTTTTATAAACAATATCCTGAATAATAATATTTCGTAACTTTGAGTCTGGAATCAATTAAATAACACTCTGACGAATGTAATCGTTAAGTTTTTAATTAAAAACATTGATTATTTTCAACTTTTTTACTTCAATTCCTTTTTACTCGAACTATTTTTCGTTTCAATTATTTTTACGATTTATATCTTGAATAAAAGTAATTCTAACGTCAATTTGAGACCTCGAAAGAACGAAGAGACTCCAGTGAACCGGCAACAACAGAACACAATACATAGAAAGAGGACCCTTCAATTAAAAATATGAATTCACAAAATAATTACGGCTTTTAACGGGTTAATCGTTGGACACGCACGTGTTGAACGAATTCTCCGACGAGAAACTCGCGAAGGTAATTCGCTCATATTTGCGGATCCGAAAAAACGCAGAAGTACCGGGCGCAAATCGGGAATGCTCGTCGAGAGCGAGCCGCGCGAATAATTCCGGTGGGTATCGCGAATGTAAACGGCTACTCGGACGACTCTCCGCCGACAATAATTGAAACCGCATTCTCCGCGCCCATTAATGTTCACGCTCTCTTTCGGTCGTCGTTCTCCGCCCTTCGCGTTGTAAACCCTCCTCACTTTTCTCGCTCTTATCCGTACCGCGGAAGCACGGAAGCTCCCTCTCCCTCTCTCCCTCCTCGCTCTTCCTCCCCCTTTCCCTTCCATTACGCCTTCTAACGGCGATTCTATGATTCGGAAATCCTCCGCCGACGACCAGGTGGGGCGGACAGTCGCGTCCCGGAGATATATGGGTTACCCGAGGCGCGCGCGCGCGCGCAGGGGCTTCATACAAATTGAATTTGCGCAATTACGGCAGTAATTACATCGGGATTAGGGCCATTACCGGCGCATCCAGCGTGCCGTTAGTATATCTCGCTCGTCTTATTTCGACGTTCCTTCTCCCACGTGCCGCATTACGCCGCACACAACAGAACGAGAAACGTGAAACGCGACGATTCACTCACCTCGGCTGGACTCGCCTCGACCGTTTTCTCCGAACGATCGAGTCTCCGACTCTTCGTAAGGCCACTTACCGCGGGTTATCGTTTTCCAATCGATCGTAGAACACGAGTGACCGCCGTTCCTCGGGTTGGACGTCCAAAGTGCTGTGGATGAAGTCCGACTGTCACCCGTCTACGCGCACTCGACTGTCCCCAGAGCGCGCGGAAAAACGCAGCCGTAAACGTGAGACGTAAACTTAAGCTGAAGAAGCAATCGGGATATTGCTTCGGATTCGCGTGGTCTAGAAGACAGATAAGGCCAGGTAAAAATAATTGGAATCGCGACTCGTCGGAATTCCGCAGGAACTGCGCTCACTACGGTGATGTAAAAAAATGGTATAATTACTGAAATTTTCGTCATCGCGTGATTCGCTGTTTTCATCGCGGTGAAACCGCAGCTGAAACAACTCGAATTATTGGTACGGCGACAATGTGGGCAGAAAGGGCGTGCCGAAATTGGTTTGCAAAATTTTTCAGCGGAGACTTCGACGTGAGCGATCACGTTCTCTAGACAATCCGCGACGATCGATGACGAGGAGTTGCGAGCACTTCTGAATGAAAACTCAGCAAAGACGCAAAAAGAGTTTACGGAACAACTTGGAGTGACTCAAGCCGCCGTTTCCAAGCGATTGCATGCGATAGGAAAGATCCATAAGGAAGGAAAGTGGGTACCGCGTCAGCTAACCGAAGAGAATTGTCCACGGCGTTTTGACACTTGTCTCGTATCGTTGACAAGGCAATTAAGCGGAAGTTTCTTGCGGTAAATCATAACAGCCGGCGAAAAATGGGTTTACCATAACTTCAAGCGCAAAGAATCACGGGTAGATCCTGGACGACCGACGACTTCGATGCCAAAACGAAACATACACAGCGAGAAGCCACTCCTCCGTATCTGGTGGGATGAACATGGAGTACCGGTATTATGAGCTCTTTCCATCGGGTCAAACGGGTCACAACGGAACGCTACGTACGCCAATCAAACCGTTTTTATACCAGGCACTTCAAAAGAAACGGCCGGCATGTGTCCCAAAACGAGAGTCGTTTTGCTCCACGACAATGCGAGGCCCCATGTTGCTCACGACGTCAAACAAACACTATGATCTCGAATGGAAAGTCCTTCCCCACCCGACATATTCTCCAGACATCGCGCCGTCTGATTACCGCTTGTTCCGGTCGATCCAACAGGGCCCCTCTGATACACGCTTTCGAAATGAGACGGATGCTAGAAAATGGCTCGACGACTTCATCGTGCTTATGATGTTTTGATGTTTCGTCGCCTGTTATGATTTACCACAACTGCGGGGACTAATTCTTTCTTCCGTGTGTGCTCGTATATGAGATGATTTATTCTTGATTTCAGACTAATTCTTCTTCCGTTATACAAAGTAGTTATACACAGTTATTTAACTTTAATATAATCACTTAACCACAGTTACTTCTGCTTACGGTGCAGTTCCTCGTCACTTCCGCCTTTTTCTACCGGAACTTGAAGCTTAGCTCCGGTCGGTCCGTCGGCTGAAGTCCTCGCGTTTACGAGCAGGTTTTTCCGCAGGCCGTAAACTCGCCAAGCGCTGCCGCCTCTGCGATATTTCCCGTGAACTCACGAATTAATTAACACGAAGACCGTAACCAGGCGGCGGCATCGAATAAAAGACGAGTATACACGCCGTCCCGTGCGAGCTTCGGTGGCGCAGCATCCTCTCATGATCCTATCTCCGACTCCACACACATGCACACCCGCATCCGGTCCACCCACAGAGAAGCAGCCATCGTCCCCGCGCGAGATCAGCGCGGGAGATAAAATTCGCGCGCCTCAATCATATCCGTTGTGAACCTTCTCAAATTTCACCGTTGCGGCAAGCAACGTCGGCGCCGGTGGACGGGGGTGGTGGCTCCCGAAGGACTGTGGTCGTCGTGCAGCGTAATGAAAATCAGCGGGGGTAGTTTCCCTACGGCCAGAGAGGCGAGATAGAAGCGACGAGGAGGAAGGAGGGGGAGTGACGTAGCGCGGCGGATCGTGCGAGAGGATGTCGATGTCTGGCGGAAGGCTCCTCCTCGGCGAAGGCGGCGGTGACGACGACGAGGGGCCGTTGCGGCGACTCTGCGTGTTCTATCTCGTCGACGGGACGCAAGGCGCAACCGCCACCCCGGCTGCAAACAGTTGTAAAGAATTCGCGCACCTAGGCTCGTCGGTACACGCCGCTATCTACCCCGAGCAGCACCCCCGCTAACTACCATTTATCGCGAGCCACGTCGCTGCGTAATCAATTCCTCTCCCCCGGCGAGAGAGCGGCGAGGGGGCAGGAGGCAGGCTCCACGAGCGGAATTTCAAAACTTTTCAGGCTTCCCTCTTCGTCCTCTTTTCCCCGAACGTGTGCCGTTCCTCAAGTCCTCCTACCGCTCCCTCCGTCCTGCGTTCCCCACCCGACGAGTCGCGCCTCTTGACGAGCGGCCACGGGTTGTGAGGGTCGAAGGACCTCCCGCGAGGTTTCGCCGAGTGGCTTATATCAGATTAAGCCGCCGCTTCCCCTCTGTGCTCGACTAATTTCCAATTAATTATCTCCGCGCTGACGCATCGTAAGAATGTCGCGTGATTATATTTTTGGGAGGAAAGGCCGCCTCGCGCTCCCCTTTCGCCTTCGGAGTTTCTCGCGGAGATTGGCAGAGATGAATGCGACACACTCTCGGCGAGGAATAAAAGTTAGGGAGCGTGTCTGACGTAACAAATTAAGATTGTCGAGATACTGTTTTTTTTTTTTTAGTACAACGTTTATATTAAAATTTGTCGACCACCTCGTTTACTGAAAAAACTTGATGACGCGTTTGGTGGAAAACACACTCACCTTCAATCGGACTGTTTTTCGCGGAGATTAACAATAATGAATGCGATATATTCTCAAAGACAATTAAACTTTGTGCTGTTATAACACAATTAAGACCGTCGAGCTATTCTTTCCGGTACAATATTTATATTAAAATTTGTCAATCGCTTTGTTTATTAAAAGAACTCGGCGAATGCGTGTGGTGAAAAACAACACCTGCTCTCAATCGCATTTTTCCTGTCGGAAATTGGCAAAGATGAATGACACACTCTCGGTGACGAGTAAAATTTAGGGTCGCGTCTGACGTAACAAATTAAGACGGTTGAGATATTATTTTTGTGAGTACACAACATTTGTATTAAGATTTATAGACTGCTTTGTTTACTGGAAAAACGGACTGTGCGTGTACGATAGAAAACACATTCGCCCTCAATCGAATTTCCATAGAGATTGGCAAAGATGAATGCGATATACATTTTCGGTGACGAATAAAATTTAGGGGCGCGTCTGACGTAACAAATTAAAGCTTTCACAGTGAAAAATTTTTCGTTAAATTTAACATTTCACACGTCCCAAACGGTCCACGCAAATTTTTATGTTAATTAACATAAAGTGAATATGTCGACAAGTAACACGAATATTATGTCAAAAATTATCGCAAAATTAATATGTTAATCGACATTACGGTATAAAATGTATTATTTTAATATTTATAACATGTTGAACATGTGTTGATTCAACACAAAATATTAAAATAATATAAACAAAATATGTTAAATTAATAAACGGGTATGTCAGAAACTTGAAACAAAGATGTTTAACACGGATCGATTTTTATACAAAATATTTTTGATGATAATATGGTCAGTTTGATCCCACGACTTTCCTTATATTACAACGCATAATTTCTCTTCTTAAGAACGTTTCATATTATCGTTTACACCTTTTACCCACTTTGTTCATTGATTACGTGAAAAGTGAGCGAAACACGTCATAAGCTGAAAATTGAATGTACTGAAACCACCTCCACCTTGCCATTAGAGGGTGAAAATTTGTCGGACGTCTCGTTTGGGAAAACTCGGGCGAGCGCGTGCGGTAGAGAACACACCGGGTCTCAATCGGATTAAACGATCGTCGCTCGATTTAGGCCGCATGCGGCCTCCGATCCGTCAAAACGTTATTGACAGAGGCCGCGGTACGTACGCGCGTACACGCCAAAATCGACCCGGAGCGCGGCGATTCGCCCCCTTTTGTTTACCAAACGACGCTTCCTCTACGGACGCGAGTTTCCAGCGTGACGCATTCTCGGGGAGGCGCGCGGGTGGAGAATAATCCGTAATAACCTACGACGAATTTATCTTAACTAACGACGCTTGAAATAAGAAACCCGGCTGGGGTCTCGATGCCTGGAGAAAGGAGGCCCGCCGCAGCCGTCGTGAGACGTCGTTTCCCGCCGCCCCCTGCTTAAAAAGTATCACCCCGGCCGGGAGGTCGCGCTTAATGGACGCGAAAAATATTGCGGTTGCTTGGGGGACGGTAACCCAGAGCTAAGGGGCGACTCTCTTCATATAATAAAACCACCCTGCGCGGCCTTAAAGCGAAAAACGCGTTTTCCGCCGGCACCCTCCGCGTGTCGGCTCATTACGCCCTCTCCATTATTCAATTAATCGCCGGCATTTGTTATCATCAAGGGGAGGCGTGGACCGAACTCGCCTTATCGACGACGTCGCGAGCGAAGCCTGCCGTTCCTCCTCGGTTAGTCGAAAGTTCGCGAAGGGGGTACGAAAACCCCGGTGCAAACCCCGGTAATCGACCAGCCGCGCCACCCTTTTCGTTCGGACGGTCCGCTTCGAGGTCGAATTACGCCTTGATGATCCTCTTATTAATTGATGTAACGAGAAAGACTCGAGGGCGGATCTTAAAATCGAGAGAAGGTCGGATTCGCAGCGGCGAGGCAAAGCGGAGGGCTAAGTGGCGCCGTGGCGGCGAAAGACGCGGATGAGAGGACGGGGAGGGGAGGCGGAGGGTGGATTTTGCGCCGGATACTCGTCGGAGGTCTCGCTTTATGCGTGGCGAAGACACGCTTCGGGCTTTCTTCCCAGCTCCCGGAGCTGCTCTTCCTCCTGTGTATTCCGCAGTCCGACGTTTTCGTCTCAACGGCGGCGAGATGAAACGGAGTTATGCGCCTCAGAATGCAAATGAAAATTTGGAAACGTTGCCTTTAGTCTGCTCCCGTCCTCGGTCGTTGGATGATATATTCACAAGCAGTTCACAGGCGGAGGCCGCGCAAAGGGAATTATAACAGTTGCATGTTGCGCGGAGACAAATTGCGCGCGAAACGTTATTAGCCCGCGCCACCGATCCGCGTCACGAAGACGGTGCGATCTTAAGGGGATGCCAAAGCCGATCGGACGAACTTGATCAGCATCGATAACGTAGAGGAGATCTCCGAAGTAGTTTGTCACATAAATCTGATCACACACTCCTCCTTCTATATTTCTTGCGCAACGTAGATCTCAAAATGCGCAGAGAAAAAGATTCCCTTGGATTTGATCAAATTTCTCGAATCGAAACACACTTGTCTTTTGAAGCGACGCAAACGAATATTTG
Source organism: Dinoponera quadriceps (assembly GCF_001313825.1). Taxonomy (NCBI): domain Eukaryota; kingdom Metazoa; phylum Arthropoda; class Insecta; order Hymenoptera; family Formicidae; genus Dinoponera; species Dinoponera quadriceps. The sequence goes on along the minus strand of NW_014557714.1, from coordinate 254,301 downwards.
ATCCAACGAACAGGATCGTTTGGTTTCTTAAACAAGAAATATCTTTACGTCAACCAATATATTTCTTTCGTATTTTTACGTAAACATGTTACAATGGTTGTCACAAGCAGTAAATTATCCGAACGAAGTAACACTATGTTAGAGAAATATTAAAGGACTTCTTTTCGTATCAGTGGAGGAATATTTAATATTTAATAGAATAAATTTTTTAGCGAAAACCAGATATCGCTTCCTCTAAATAATACTGTCTTTTCTGTCAAATGACATAGCTTACTCTAGTGAAACAACAGCTCTTTTATCCAAACAGAATAATATTTGATATTAACAGCCTCGCAGTTGTTGTAAAACTCATGAATCCGATTGATGTATGCTTAGATTCAACCAAGATTAAAAGCATACACCGATCGGACTCGCGAGTTCCGCAACAGTCGCAAAGCTGCTTCCCCCGCTGAAAGCAGTCGTCGTTACGTATCGCCTAGCATCGATGGAAACAAATGAATATCGCGTCATACATCAGACGATACGTGACAACTGCGTTCAGCTAGGTGTTCAACGCATCAAACATCAGTTTATTCGATTTGCACTGCAGCGGCCGTCTTGCGACTGTCGTGACTGTCGTCCCGTGTACATAACGGAAGCTTGTCACCCGAAGTGCGCCTGAAAGATAAACAGGTCAAGCCGAAGCCAAGAAGACTTTCTGTTCAGACCGCAAATGGTGGAACATATCGCCGAGACGACGAGACATTGGCGAGCCATGCGATGAAGCGCAGCGTTACCTGTATCGAGACACCTTTCCCCACGGAGCGCCCTCCGATGCTCGTCGCTCGCAAATAGCTCCATCAATATTCATAGAGCACGATCGGCGACAGTATACGTAGGAATCGAGATACCGGACCGTCTCAGGAACCTGGCGAGCTGGCCGAAGGTATCGGACGTGGAACACGCGTTCGAGGTGGAGACTGTACGGCGTCACGCAAAGGGCGAGAAGGGTTGAGCGATGATATGAGAGAGACTAGAGGCCCGGCCGCCGACGATACCACCGGGAGGGCAGGCTCAGAGAGAGAGAGAGAGAGAGGGAGGGAGGGAGGGAGG